>NC_073238.2:108937500-109237500 GCF_029281585.2 Gorilla gorilla gorilla
TGAACACTGCCTTCAATGGAAAAATTCAAGCTCAAACTATGAAAAACTGCTATTATCCCCTCTAACAGAACAAAGCATGCCTACTGTATCCTGTGAAACATTAAAAAGAAGCATAAATAAAGCAAGTAGGATCAGTGGTTAAGAGCACAGGCTTCGGCATCAAGGAGACACCAGTTCTGATCTTAGCTCTGCATTAACTTACATTGTATCCTAGAAATGACTTAATCTCTCAAGGCCTTCATTTTCTTATCTGTATAAGGGACATGATACAACTTACCTTGAGGTGTTGTGGAGAGTAAAAGACATATTTGTTAGTGCCAGGCACAGTAGCACTTCACCAATATGAGTGGTTATCAGTGATTGCTATTTAAATATGGGATAATATTTCTTTCTCACTCCATAATTTAAACACAAGCATGTGGTAATGGTTCTATATTGAATTTTAACTCTCATTTGTATTCTATCAGAGAACGTGATAGACACATAAAATGCTCTTATTTCAGGCTGCTGAGATTCCTGAAACTGCTATTTTGTAAGTGAAACTCCAGTGAACTGAAATTGCTTGATAAGATCAAGCAACCCTTCTAACTATGAGAGCCCTTTTCCTCCTGTAAAATGGGAGAAGTTAGGCATTTTAAGGCAGACAGCATAGCTGCAAGATAATTTAAAAGATGGGTAGTTGGTTCTGCTCCTTTACTTCATACAAACCAAAATCAAACTGTCCATTCACATTGTACCCAATGCCCACTTTGGATAAGTGATACAGAAGCAACTGCTTGAGGCTGAATCTTTCATGAGGTGGAAGAGGTGAAAATGGCAGGGTTTGTTTGGGACTATCAAGACATCACTTCTTTGACAAAGACTTCTAGAATCCCAGTGCACCCCGTTATTCTGCAGCTACAGCTCTCTGCTCTAAGGTGAGCTCGAATCTACTTGTTAAATTGTTTTTTACAGAGTTTGCAACTCTTTCTTTCTGATGTGGGCCTTGCAAAAGTTGTGTCCTTTTGGTGACCGTCCTGTACCCCCAGGCTTCTGCACCTGCTGCAGCCCTTGGTAACAACACAGCTTGGCATAAGTTCTACATCTAGAAACTCAGTGTGCCAGAGGCAAAGATTTTCCTGAGAGACCTTTGATTCCCCAGCCTTTACAGCAGTGGCTCTCAAACTTTACTTTGCATAAGAATCACCTTGGGGTACTCTTTAAAAATGCAGATTCCATGGCATTCTCAACCTATTCCAATTCAGTTGGTCTGGGGTAGAATTCTAGACTTCGTATTTTTATAAGCATCACAGTTTATTCTGATGAAGGTGGTTACTCTGGAAGACACCTGGAGAAACACTATAGTATTTAAAAATTTCCTGATTTCTAAAATATGTGATCATTTAAAAAATGATATGATATAGATGATAAATAGCCTCATAGCCTGAATTGATTCACATATGCTAACATGTGTCAGAAGCATTACTGTGTATTGGTGTCTTTAACTTCCTTTTTCAAATATGTTTGGGGGCGATAGAGTAACCACAAGGGCAATAACATGCCCTTTAAAAGAGTCTACTGCTTTTCAAGCAGAGATATAGATATTATACTGAGGGTAAAAGCTCAGGCTTTGGAGAATTGATGAGAGCATTTTCTAGTTGTCTGACCCTGATCTGCTATTTCCTCATTTACAAAATGGAGGCGAGGACTTCCTGACTATCAAGGGCCTGTCCCTGGGCCCTGGCACTTTTTAGATACTCAGTGCTAGTACCCACATGGGTAGTAGGGACAGTTACAAGAGGCACTGCCTCTGTACCAGACACTAGGGGCTCTTTACACCCAACTTTTCCCCATTATTCTGTGCTTGGCAGGCTTAGAAACATTGATCTGGGAAGTTCTTCACATTTTCTGAACTCACAAACTTTTACTTGAAACACTAGATATTAGAACATAATTTCTAATATAAAAGGAAGACACACCAAGCCAGTGCTCATTACAGTTATGTTATCAAGCAAATGGGCTCACTGCCCTGATGTGCACAGAAGCCAATACTATGTGACACCAACTTTTAAGAAAATAAAGGCTTTGTTAGCAAAATTGGTCAGCAAGGAGACAGGAGCAGACACAAATCTGCCTCCCCTGATTTGGGGTCTCGTTTCGGAAGGCAAGAGAAAGGAATGATGGCTTGGCAGGATCTGATTGGAAGACTTTAAATTTTACCATTTCCAGAAAGGTATGTTGAGGCAGATTTTAGACTCTGATTTTCTGGGTCAGTGGATCCCTGGCTTCCAAAAGTTTATCATTCAGGTTCTGATGATGTCCCAGTCTTATTGGTTCCAAGAGGAGGATTCATTGGTTTCAGGTGTTTAATTAGAAGTCAAAGTTTTTTCCATTGTGCATGCCTGAACCACATGACTTCTGGTTTGGGGCTCTGTAATACCTAAAAGGTAACTCAATATTTTGTTATCAACAGAGTAGGTCCAGTTTACAGCTAGATTTCTGTACCAATGAGGCAGAGCCACAAAAGGAAGAGTTCAATCACATCAACAGTCAGATGAATTTCCCCTACCATTCTGGAGATGACAGATGGAAAACTATCATCAAACAGGCCCAGCACAACCCCTCTTCCCTGGACACAGGGCCAAGAAAACACTGGCTTGTTCTCACGTATGTTCCAAGTCCTCTTCATTCCATACTACATGAGTACCACCACCCTTCATCATAGGAGTCCAGCTTGTTCAAATCTTCTGTATTGCTTGCTAGAGTGAGAAATGTATGATTCTGGTACCAGATCTGAAGAGGGCAGGATTAGCATTCTTCTGAGGAGGTTCAGGATGGAAATTACATTTGCATTCATTGCAAACCAAAGCACTTCAATATTGGTATAGATAACAAAGGAGAGAGAAACAGAGCCAATCTATTTTTTTTTTCCAAAAAGACTCCGTAATACTTTGCTAGACTCTGTAATAAAGTACCACAAACAGAGGGGCTTAAACAACAGAAACTTATTGTCTCATAGTCCTGGAAACTAGAAGTTCAAGATCAAGGCATCAACAAGGGCATGCTCTCTCTAGAGGTAGTAGGGGTCGGTTCTAGGCCTCTCTTCTAGTGATTGGTAGTTCCTTGGTTTATGGCAGCATAACTCCAATATTCACATGGCATTCTTCCCATGTTTGTGTCTGTGTCCACATTTCCTATGTCAATAGGACACTAGTCTTGTTGAATTGGGGGCCCATAATACCCTAATAAGTAATGGCCTCCTTCTACCTAATTATGTCCACATTGACCCTAATTACATTAAGGTCACATTCTAGGAAACTAGGAGTTAGGATTTCAGCATATGAATTGGGGCAGGGGGAGGGCATAATTCAAGCCATAACAGACTCTTATGGGCACATTTATAAGAAGATCGGTTAGGACCCAAAGTTTTGTGTTGTACAAGAAGGTGACTTTAGCCTAAATTTTTATTATTTGTGCAACAACAAGGTGGCTTTAGCCTACAATTTTTTTCAAAACAAGTATTATCTGGTGACTACCATTTCTATAGGCGTTTCTCTGTATGACCCCCATGGAAATGTCTTGTTTTTAAAAGACCTGTATCCATAAACAGCTAAATGACTTGCCCTGATGAATGGGATCATATAATATTCACCACTTAAATGGTCCTGACTTTGTGTAAAGATTGATTCCTGAATATTTTCCCAGAAGCAAACCAATCATTTTAACATAAGTGATATGTCAGTCTTCTAATGGAGCTAATAAGCAAATGAAACTAATAAAACTGCCCTAACTAAAATTATCAATCAGAATTTACCTTCTTGCAACCATGAGGGAAAAAAGCATCTCTAAGCCAACTTATTTTTCATAGAAATTGACACTTAAATCAGAAATCACTGTAAAATGCTTAGACCTCATATGTAAAAGGCATTACCTGAGATTAAGGGTTAGCGCACTCACATTATGCTCACACCTTGTTCTGTTCACTTGTATATACTGCAGTATGATTGCTTTTCAGTTTTACTTTTACACTAACCTCATATGACAGAATCATGTTTGAATCCTGTATGTTTGACTTGGAACTCCTTTTTGCTTTCACTGAAGATTTCTGCAAAGCAGGTTGTTAAATTCTCAGTTTATCTTTCTGGAAAAAAAATTAGAGTTTTTTGGTGCAGACTAACAAGACTTAAGATACTGTGATTAACAAGAGGAAAGCTCCTAAAATAAAGCTCGAAGGCACAAATTTAAATTGGGTAATAGTCAAGGGTATGATTAAAAACTTGCTCATTTGCATTAATTAAACAGCCATTGGATATCATTAATTTATATCAGGAATTAACACCACAGTCTATCAATCAGAAGCAATCTAAATTAAAAGTCAAGAACTTCCTAGTTCTTGACCATGTGTTTTCCTTATCTAGTGATAGGGTTTGTTTTTTGTTTTTTCTATCCTGTTTTTCTGCCTGATTCTAGTTGCTTAATCTATTCATATCCAGGTTTTTGTCACAAACAAAATGGGGATATTAATTCTCATCCATTACCATTAAGATTAATGAACATGTGAAAGGCTTGGAGACTTGTCATGGTCAGTGTAAGCCTGAGCCTCATTCATGTTTTGGGTCAAATGTGTTCTTCTCAAAATAAATTGAGTGATAAAAGATTGTTCATAAATGTTATAGGAGTTTGGAGTTCAGCCGATTATAATACAAATCTAGATCTCTAAAACATTGGATCTCAGGAAAATATTTGGAGAGAAGTCCCAGATTATATCTTGTAGGAAGCAAAGATCCAAGGATTTGATGTAAGGAAGGGCTTTCTTATTTTTGCTTCTGGAGAACATGTCACTAATCCTAGAGACACATTAGGGAATGACTGGGCTGGCCACTATTTTAAGTCAGTTCAAGTTTTCTGACAGCTCTAGTGGGGTATTCTAATTACTCTTCCTTACCTGCATTGATGACTCAAGACTAGGATGATCCTTAGTATTGGAAGGGCAGCTCCCTGGTTAGACTCACCCAAGAAAATCTAATAGAATGAGCCAGGAAAATTCTAGATGAATGTCTCACCTGTGCCTGGATCTCCTTATTCAATAGATATTATGTAACTAGACTATGAATTAAAATCAAGAAGTATCTAACAGAGAAAGTTTTCAAATAAGACATTTTCTAATAGTCCTTCATTTCATCTGCTTCTTAATTCTCTGGCTGAAGGTCCAGTTCATTCTGAGCTCATATTACCAGTGATCCATTCTCCACCTGTGCTCAGCTGCATTCTGACCTGGCATCAGTGCAGCAATGCCTCACTATCTTAGTTATTGCCACTGATGCTTATTTTAACCCAGGTTAAAGCTCCCATCTTCCATCAAATTCAGAGATAGTCCCTCTAACTGATTAACTCTTCTTTACTGAATATGCTAGGAAACCCTTAAAATGAAGTAAATTTGGGAACCTTTTAAAGAAGAATGGCTATAATTTCCTCTCATTTACCCTGTAATTCCCAAATCCTATTTTTAAAAATGACCACAAAGCTACATAAAGTGTTTTTAAATAGTTTTTAACATGAAAAAAGAAGAAGTGTATATGTTTGTGTCCATGAATACCTAATTGCCTTTGATTCTCCGTCTCATATGTTATGTAAACTCTGGATAAATTGAAAGGATATCCTATTTTATTAAAAACATTATAGATACTCCATCAATTGGATAAAAATTCTACTTGATAATGAAATAATATGAAGATGCAGAGAATGAAACTGACTTTCCTTGAGGTCATTATAATCTAGGACACTCACTTTTCCTATTTAATCTACACACTAGACACATTGCTGTGAGTTCGATATCATTGTGTTCATTTTACAGGACATAAAATTGAGTCTCACAAAAGATAACATACCTAAAATCACATAGCTACCTGGTTATGGAACTTGGATTTGAAACCAGATTTTTCTGGCACTGCCATTCCTTTGCTATTCTGCCAAGATGTTTTTTCCTCCCTGCGTAGCTCCATGAGGATAAAAATGCAAACATCATGTATTAAATATCTACTGTACACCTCACACACATTATCATATAAATCCTCCACACACTACAACACAGTTACTGTCATTATCATTTTACACATGAGCAAACTTAGGCTCAGATAGCTGGGGTAGCTTCAACAAGCTAAAAAGTAGCACAGCAAGGATGCAATCCCCAGTACAGCAGATCCTCATTATTCATGGATTCTCTATTTGCAAATTCACCTACTCACTAAAATGTATTTGTAACCCCAAAATCTGTATTTGCAGAGCTTTTACAGTCATTTGCTGACTTGCACAGAGCAGTGCTAGACATGCATGTTTCAGCTGAGGTTGAACAAGGCAGTTCTGCCTTCTTGTTTCGGCTGTCACACTGTCAACAAGTGTCCTTTTTGTGGTCTATTTAGTGCCATTGTTTCTGCATTTATGTGTTTTTGTGCTAATGGCACTGTTTAAAATGGTCCGTAAGTGTAGGGCTGAAGTGCTGTCTCGTGTTCCTAAGTACAACAAGGTTGTGATGTGCTGTGTGCAGAAAACATGTGTGTTAGATAAGCTTTGTTCAGGCATGAGTTATAGTGCTGTTGACTGAGTTCAGTTGGAATGAATTATATAGACAGAGTCTTTATTTTTGTATATCATCTTAAAATATATATATATATTTATATATCAAATATACAAGGGGACTTCAAAAAGTACATGGAAATAGAATTTAAAATAAAAATATAAAATATAAACTTTATTTCTCAATATAAGTTCCATCAAGGCCAAGACACTTTTGTAACTGATGATACCAGTCATTTAGTCCATCCCTAATAAACTGAGGGTTCTGGGAATTAAACCATGTCCATGCATTTTTTTTTTTTTTACATTATTAAGTGAAGAAAAATGGGTGCCCTTTAAAGATTGTTTAAGATTAGGAAACAAAAAGAAGTCAGAAAGACCCAAATCAGAACCATAAGGTGGATGGATGCCTGATAATTTCCCATGGAAGCCGTTGCAAAATTGCCCTTGTTTGATGATAGGAATGAGCAGAAACATTGTCCTGGTGGAGAAGGACTCTCTGGTGAAGGTTTTTGGGGCATTTTTTTTCTGCTAAAGCTTGGCTAACTTTCTGAAAACACTCTCATAATAAGCAGATGTTATCATTCTTTGGCCCTCCAGAAAGTCACCAAGCAAAATGCCTCGAGCATCCCTAAGAACTGTTGCACGACCTTTGCTCTTGACTGGTCCACCTCTGCTGAAACTGAATGACTGCCCCCTCTTGGTAGCTATTGCTTTGATTGTGCTTTGTCTTCAGGACTGTACTGGTAAAGGCATGCTTCATCTCCTGTTACAGCTTTTCAGAGAAATGCTTCAGGATCCTGATCATACTTGTTTAAATTTTCCATAGAAAGCTCTACTCTGGTCTGCAGCTCATCTGGACACAATGGTTTTGGCACCCAGGGAGTGTGGGAAGTTTGTCCAACTTTAATTTTTCAGTCAGAATTGTGTAAGCTGAACCAGTTGAGATGTCTAGGGTGTCAGCTGTTCTTTGCCTGTTAATCATTGGCCCTCTTCAATTAGGGCATGAAGAGGGCAAGATTAATTTTTTTCCTCAAAAATCCTTGTGGATGGTCTGCTACTGAGGGCTTCATCAACATCATCTTATGTCTTCTTAAAACCAGTTATGCATTTGTGAACTGCTGATTTCTTTGGAGTATTATCCCCAAAAATGTTTTGTGAAACATCAGGGATTTCAGCCTTCTTCCACCCAAGCTTTACCATAAGTTTGATATTTGTTCTTTCTTCAATGTTGGCAGAATTCACATTACTCTGATACGGACTTTTTTCAAACTGATGTCTTATCCTTCTTAGTGCCTCAAACTAGATCCTATTCAGACATATTATAACAAGTTAGTACAAGTTTATTTTGGTGCAAAAAAATTTTGAAATCCACGCATAGTGTTTAATAATATGTATTTCCATGAACATTTTGAAGACCGCTTGTATATAACAATATATACTCTTTAGAGAATATAGATATATGTAAGGTATATATATGTGTGTGTGTGTGTAAAGTATATATATATATATAAACTGTATAGTCTTTAAATAGAAATACACATAAAACAAGACTGTATATTAATCAGCTGATGAAAATGTGACCAGAGGCTTGCAGGAGCCTAAATCTGTATTTCCTCTAGGACCAATGCATCGTTCAGTATTCACTAATCTGGTGTTTGCAGTGACCTTACAGAACATATTACCATACGTAAGAATTGGCTGTGTTTGTGTTTCCAGTGGGCAAGTTCTTCTACCACCCGCTGTCTGGCCTTACATACATTCTGTGAATTCATAATGTTCTGATCTGTGTGATGCACCTTTGCTTTTAATTTATATTCAGATTTCCCATGGGTGACGGTTCCCTCTCCACAGCCCTCCTGCTAACCATCATCACTCACTCAAATGTGACACCACACTGCCACTCTGCATTTTTGCTGAGGTGACCGACAAATTCTTACCATCATTCTGAGGAAAACACAACAGAGCACACAGTAAAGCAAACTCATCAAATATTTACTTAAATTGATTTAGCTTAGAGCAAGTTTATATACATAAATAATTTGTGCTTAGTGAGAGTCAGATTCAGAAATGAAGATGCAAAATGTAAGACGAAAAGAAGTGCTGGGGGCAGGGATGGGGAGAGATTGGTCAGCGGGCCCAGAGTTACAGTTGGATAGGAGGACTAAGTCCTGGTGCTCTGCTGCACATTAGGATGGCTATAGCTAACAATGTTGTGTTTTTCAAAATAGCTAGAAGAGAGGATTTTGAATGTTTGAATTTCCGCAAAGAAACGATAAGTGCTTAAGGTGATGGATACACTGATTACCCTGATTTTATCATTACACCATGTGTACATGTATTAAAACATTACACTGTACCCCATAAATACAATTTTTTAAAAAAGGTACCTGAGGCTCTTTTCTAAGCATCTTCATTCAGCTATTGAATTCATACTTGGGTCTAAAGAAACAAACACATACATCACAGTGGCCTCCTCTTACTGCATGACAGTTTCTTATCTTCACCATGAACCTTCTGGAATCTAGCCCTTTCTCTGAAGGAGATCACTTCTCTTCTGCAAATTTCTCTGCTGAGAAAAACAATAAATAAATCAGCAAGGATGATACCCTCAACATTGGCAAGGGTGCTGAAGAAGACGGAAGCCTAAAGGGTTGTACCATCCATGCCTCCTGGAGCCATTCAGTGACTAGAGTTCTGTGAAAACAATGGCTTGTCTCCAGCCTGCGTGGCCCAAGGAAAGATGCCATGAACCAGCAGTCCCGAGACATAGGCTCCAGCCTGGCTTTACAAGTCGCTGATTGTTCTAGGCAAGTCACTGTACCTCTCAGAATCAAACTTCTTCAGCTGTAAAATGGTGGAATTATCTGCGTGTCTACCTCCAGAGATTGTGTTAATTAGAGGAGATACTAACAACTCACTGTGTAGAGGATTTTGTAGTCAACAAAACATTATTCATACATTATCTCGTGATACTCACATCTGCATTGCCAGTTAAATATAATTATAATTATAATTGTAGCCATTTCATGAGAAAGTCCTTTCAAACAGAAAGCTACTGCACAAATCCTTGTACTATAAAAGGAAATCAGTGATTTTGAAGGCAGCAAAAAGAAGAGGGTTAGTATCTGTAATCTATGTAATCCTTACTTCACGTGAAGGAAAAAAATCACTTAAAAAATTCGTACCAGATACACTATTGTCTCTTTTAAATTAAATGGATTATTGCACAAGGTGCCAAGCCAAGGACACTGGGCCTAAGTTCAGGTTGCACTCTGACCACTAGGACATTCACCTGGGTGCCAGGATTTATTCTAAATTGCACAAAGTTGCCATACAGGCCAGTGGGGGAGTAAGCTAATGACTCAAGAAATAATTATTACTGTAACAGCCATGAGATGCATATAGAGTTTGTGTTCCCCACTCTATAATGTGATCTTTCTGTTTTAAAAATGATTTTGTTCTTACTTCAGTCTGGATAGGCTAGGTGATGCAGCAGTAACAAACAACCCCGAGATCTTGGTGGCATATCAGAACAAAGGTTTATTTCTCACTCAAGCTACCTGTCCATCCATGCTGGCTTTTGCTGACTCCATATCTGTTACTCTAGAACCCAGGCTGATGACGTAGACACCATCTTGAACACTGCCAATCACCAAGGTAGAAAGAAAACAATGAAAGAGCCCTGGAGAGTCTCATACCAGCAAGAAACAGCACTGGGCTGGAATTAACACACAGTATTTCACTCTCAATTCTTCAGTAGTCCAACTGCAAGGAGTGAGGAAATACAGCCCAACAACATGCCTGCAAGTGAAGGGAACCAGAAATATTTTGCAGGTAGCACATAGCAGATATGAAAGTGTCTTAGGAGTTTTTTCTTACTATAAGCTCATTAATTGTTCCGTGGGACAAGATTGCCAAAACAGCCAATGCCAACTTAAGCTGCATTGTAGAAACATAGAATCTAGAACCAAGGAGGAGACAGTTCTGTTTCTAATGCCTGCTGCACACACACTTATGCAGAGTAATCCTTTAGGGACTGACCTACTCTGAGAGAATGCAGCATTCTCGGTCCTCTGACACCACTGAAATGCTATGAAAAAATGAGGAGGTCCCTTATGATTTGGGGACACTGGAAATGTGCTTTATATATTTTTCACCCTTAACACAAATACATGTATTTATTATTTTTCATTAGTTATGTCAAGAAAAATTGAAACTTTATGAAGAAGAAGATGTTTTTTCATAGTGGGGACCTCATCTGAAAAATAACTATTTCTAGAAATGATATTCTAGAAACTATATTTTAGAAATCTCATGCCTTTACATGAGATTTTTTTTTTTGTCTTCAGCTAAAATGACAGACTTAAAATATAATAAGGCAGAAGGAGTGTGATATAGCCTTGGTGTCTAAACAGGGGAGACTGTTTCCCAGAAGGTGAAGGTATCCCAGAGTAAAACATCCTGGAAAATGAAGAAGCTTTTATTTTCACCACACACGTACACATAGGCCTAAAGAATATTCTCCACTCCTGGAAAGACTGATGGCCTGAAGGCATTCCATCCTCCAGTGGGGTTTGTTGAATGCCCTCTCCAATACACATATATCCTCTTTGGTTTAAAAAAAAAAAGTCTAGACAGATGAGTTTAAAATGAGATTTTTGAAAGTGCTGTTAACAAGTGTGGGAGGAGTAACCAGGCAGATATAAATGCTGGCCAAGGGGATTACTTACACAGAATGTGCTGAAAATGAGGAGTGTTTCAAGAATTGTTTCCCTGCTGTATTGTTGGAATGCTAAAGTCTAAATATGGTAATGTGAAACACTATCATATCTGGTGGGAACTGGAATATGCTTTACTTTACAATCCCACAGGGGAAAAATATTTTGGCAGTTGGATGAGAATCTGGGAGAATGAAGATTCACGCTGACATCAGTCTGAATTATGCTCATGAAATGATATTCATCTCAAACACAGATGTGTTTGATACATTGTTATTTAACATACATTTAATTATTCCTTTCATTAACTTTTCCTAATTGTTTCTAATATTATTTGCCTTTGGTGGAATAATCTTGTTCTTTTATTATCTCAGAAAGGCAGGATTGGGAATAATTTGATGAGGTGTAAGCTTACTTTCCAACACACACACAAAACCTTGGAGGGCCTGGTTATCAACGGCTATTTTATGTAGAAATATCATGAGAATATTTATTGGTGTTTGTTTCAATTTTGGCATCCAACCATTAATATTTTAATTTCCATTTTGCAGTAGCTGTATTAAGCATAATAACCACTTGAAACGTGTAGCCTGAATAGGAAAGAAACTACAGAAGCCAAGGAGTATTTGAATTACAAACTCCACTTCAGGAAAAATGCCAGCAACAAGAGTATGGTTGTGCAAGTATTTAGGGTAGGGTAGACTGCTGCATGAAAAACGTTTGCAGTTGGGTGATCTCCCCCTGCTCAATAACACAAGGTTAAAAGGATAGCCTCATTGACTTACAAACAACCAGACCTGTGCAACCTTGCAGTTCCACTGCCATGTGAAAAGCTGAGATAAAAAGAGTGCTGGGATAATCCAGGTTAAAAGACTTGAATAAAAAAGATGACAGTAACTCACAAACAGAAAAGCATGACTCTTCATCCCAACTCACTTGAAAATCAGCACTTTCACAGAAGGCCTCCAAGACTGGATGGGATCTGTTTCAGGATACATTTGGTGACAGATATTCTATGACCTTTTGTGTGAGAGAGAAGATGCCCAAGTTACTATCAGTGGGAAAGGAACAGGAAGCCAGGGACGGTGTGGTAGCAGGAAAAGAACTTGAGATTTGGAGTTGGGCAGACAGATTCATGGGCTGATTTTGCCTCTGAGTGGCTAGACAATTTGGGGCAGATTATTTAGTTTGTCTGAACCTCCGTTTTTTTAATGGTAAAACCATACTTTTTCCTCATGGGGTCACTGGAAGATTTAAACAAGTTACCATATGTAAAGACTGAAAACACTCAGTACCTTCCCTTCCTTATCTAGAGAAAAGGAATTCTGGAACTGCTCTTCTTATTTTATGTGTCAGAAAACTAGTGACTAGAAATGCCCAAGTCCTGCTCCAGGTCACATGGCTGGATTCCCTGTGCCCAGGGGAGGGCTTTCCCATGACCTCCACCCAGCCCCACAGTGGATCTCACACAAAGAAATGGGAGAAGAACAGATCTAACTGGGACAGTCTGAGGACCCTCCCCACCATTGGTGTTAAGATTATGGACTTGGCCATGAACAGTCCCATCAGTCCCATCCTTGACTCCTGACACGTGTGCCAGAGACACTCTCCTCACACTCTAGCATTCTCCAGGTGATACCTGGACCATCAAACCAGGAGCCACTAATGATCATCTAATCCAAGAAGGGTATCTCCTCAGAACAAAACCCATCAGTCTCAGTAGCTGGGCATCCCTTGGCTAACTACTTAAATTCCCTTGACCTAAATGATCAGACTCATCTCAGAGGATTGTTGAGAGTGTTGCAAATAATGTACCTAAAAGTGTTCAGCATACAGCCTAGCATATAAATGCATAGCAGATAATAAATATTATTTTTTGAACTCTTACCATTATTGGAGATGACAGTAAGAATAGGTAACATGTATGAGTGTACTCTGTGCCAGACATCATAATAAGCATCTTTCACTTCAATCTTTCCAACAAGACAATGAGGAAGGTGTTATTTACTCATTTTTCAGGTGAAGAGTCTGAAGCCAGAAAGGGTCAGGCTTGGGGGAAGGGAGACAGGAAGATTCTTCTGGACATTGCCTGGCACGTAAGGTAGCATGTAGGTACATTAAAAAGAATGTACAGAAGCCTAGCTGTGTCTCCATAGCCATGTTGTTAAGACTTTGGCTGAATTGTTCACTACTAGACCCCTAGAGCCTAGCACAAGGTTTGGTGTATACTAGATGTTCTGCAAAGTTTCATTAATTTGTTGAGTGAGAAAATAATATACACTGCCGTGTTCACATCATTATGTTGACCCAACAGACAATCCCAGGGACTCTTGGGCTGGTGTAGTCAATCACAAGGGCTGTTTGTAGAGACAGCTCCCCGCTGTGAAGCCAAGGAGAATCCAACCATGAAGAGAGAGGAAATATTACTAAGCAGAAAGTTAAAAACAATCCTATTGGCTGTTGGCCTTGGCACTGTTTCTGAAGAAGCAAGTTCAGAAACATTTGGCAGTCCGTGTCATTGTCTCTCATAAACCCCAAGAATAAGGAAGGCATCAGAAATAAATTTTTATTTTCTGATTAATTTTCTATAGAAAGGTTTTTGCCCACCAACAAGATACAAAGGGCAACTTAAAAGGCATGAGGTTATTAAAAATTAATGCTAAATGTTGTCATCAGAGGGTTTGCTTATTTTGCTGTTATTAAAAATTCACACAAATTGGGTGAAACATTTTCAGCCTGAAAGAGATCTTGGAAAATGGCTTTCTTATCATTAAAATGCAAGCTAAGCAGAGTGATAGCAAATGATCTTTTCCTATGATCAGTTTTTCCTAATCTTGGGGTCAGAAAAATAAATGTCAGAGGAAATAATAGACTTTATTTAATAAAATAAAATAAAAACAAAATGACCTGGCTATTAAAATGAAAACACACAAAAAAAGTCTGCTTGTGACTATGTGAATAACTGAAGCTTCATTTTAATAAAAATTTTTAAAAGGTTTTCGACTCTTTTATTCTGATCAAAAAAAAAAAAAGAAAAAGAAAAATCCCAAAGGTCCGAATCACAACTCTATTTATCTATTGTAAACCAACAAGAGCCGGCCATGTTGAGAGAGCAAGACAGGAGAAGTGTTAGCTGTGGTGAATAGAAAATCCTTTAAAACAACACCGAAAAATATATTTTCTAAGAAAGCAAAGATCTCTGTTGCAGACATGTTTCTTAACCAAGATATAGCAATAGCTTCTTTAAAATCTACTTCTCATGTACTGACTAACCCATTCATTCCTAAAAAGTATTCATTTCATATGACCATGTTTAGCTTAGTTCTCACTTTAAATTTAAACAAGGACTAATGGTACTCCAAGCTATTTGCTTTCTTTCAGTCTAACCCACTCCTTAAGGAAAGGAGCAGGAGAGACATGTCCTGCAATGCCATGGCACGTGCGCACACCCCAGAACACGGAGCGGTGCTTTCATGGTCGCCTGCCACGTCACACACTGGCACTGACAGAAATAGTAACAACACACCCTCTTTGAGACAGTGATTGCTTTAGATTTTTATACAACTTGTTTAAATAGAGGAAATCTAAATTTTTACCAAAGCAATTGCCCCCCTTCAGAAGGTGGTTTTTTTTTTTTTTGGCGGGGGGGGGGCAGGGTGTCAAAGAATGTTTAGTTCAGTACCTTTTCTAGAAGCCAGTATAGCTAAATCTATAACTTTCCTATTTTACATATTTGGTAATTAAAAACCAAGTGTGAAAAGCTTATGGTTTTTATTCAATGATGACATATTTTTTTAGATTCTGTAATGGCCCATAAATTTGCTTTAATGACCACCTGTTCCAGAAACCTTGGAAACAGGAGGCTGGAAGAACATCCGTGAGTTTTTATGTGTCTCGGATACCTGACTCTGGGCCAAGGTGGAGGCCTTGGAGAAGTAGAAAGGACTCTAGTGACTGGCTGATTGTTACCATTTTTGGCCAAAAGAATAGGTGAAGCACCAGAATGTGTAACCAGGTAATGTAATTATGGTTAATGTAAATGTCACATTTTAAATCCTGTAGGAATTCACAATAGTTCAGGTTTTATAACTTTTTTTTTTTTTTTTTTTTGGTGGGACCAGGAAACATGGAACTGACTTGCACAGGAGGTCAGACTGGCTTAATTTGTATTTCCTTTCAAAGTTGTGTGAGATACGAATATGCATCACAATGTACCCATCACTGTCTTCTTAAAAACTTGTAGGGAAACAAAAATATGAGAAATTGCATCATATTTAAAAGCGCTAGAGGAACTGACTGTATAAAGGAAATTTTTTTTGGATGGAGAGAATTATGTAAAGCCCAGCTCTAATGTAGATCTAAAAACAAACAAACAACAATAACAACAAAAAAGACAGGCCATAGCTCCTAATTTATCTCTTTTCTATGTTTAACCCATTAATACCGTCCCCCATTATCTGCACTTTCACTTTTTTGGTTTCACTTACCCACAGCCAACTATAGCTTGAAAATATTAAATGGAAAATTCCAGAAATAAACAATGCATACGTTTTAAGTTTCCCACTGTTCTGAATATTGCAATGAAATCTGGCACCATCCCATTCAGTCCCACCAGGGACATGAATCATCTCTTTGTCCAGCATCTCCACACTGTCTTCCCTCCCCAGGTGTGAGTCACTTGGTAGCCGCCTTGATTTTCAGATTTGTTGTTTTGGTATTGAGGTGCTTATGCTCAAGGAACCCTTATATTTCTTAATAATGACCCAAAGGTACAAGAGGAGTGATTTTGGTTTATTGTTATAATTGTTGTATTTTATTCTTAGTTCTTGTTGTTAATCTCTTACTGTGCCTAATGTATATATTATACTTTCTCATAGTTATATATGTACAGAAAAAAACATAGCATATATAGGATTTGGTACTATCCACAGTTTCAGGCATATGCTGAGGGTCTTCGAACATACCCCCCAGGGCTAAGGGGGGACTACTGTACCAGTATGTCTTCTAGCAGAGGACTAAATTTTAGAGCAACTGGAAGCACTGGCATTTGAAGTATGAGAAATAATCAGGGCGAGGTGTTTATTTGTAGGGCAGTAACTCTGCTAGATCAAAACCATGGCCTGCATAATCTTATTTAGTCACACCTCATTTCCCCTGCAATGCTGGGAGACGGAAGAGACATCTGGGGAAACCAAGGCTCAGATAGGTGATTCAAAGCCTAAATGCTAAAGCCAGTATTAAACCTTAGTCTAAAAATCATTCCATTTATCCTTCTGAAGTTTCTGTGAGAAAAGGGTAAGGATGTACTGTGAACTCAGAAGTATTCCATGTTTACAGGTATAACTAAATTCGTTTTTTATTGTATCTGTTGTATTAATACTAGGGTATCAATAGGCACAAAATTCTCATGGAATCAGACACCAGACCACCTCATGATCACTGGAAGATGTTTCTTTTCTACATGTAATACTGAAGCTAAAAATTAGTTTCTGCTACTGAAAATATGTCGCTGTTGAACAAAAGGAGGCCGTTCTTTTGTTTGCTTTTTTTTTTTGCAATATCACTTTACTGTGATCCAAGAAATTAAAAAAACAAGTTAATATTATCTTGTCATTCTGATCTGTCCAGATAGTTAGATCTCTTTAAAGAACTTCTTGGACCCTTAAAACTTGTTTTATGAACTATGGAATAAAAATTCTGGTATTGACCTATTAACTCTTTTTTTCCAGTGTTTCAGGAAGTTTCTCTTCCTCCCAGGAATTAACAGGCTATCAACCAGACGCAATAGAAATAAGGATTTTGTGGACAAAAGCTGTGTGTTTTAAAAGTCAGCATATACCACAACATAGATAAATCTTGAGGGCATTATTCTAAGTGATATAAGCAAATCACAAAAAGACAAATACTGCATAATTCCACTTATATGAGTTATCTAAAGTAGTCAAACTCATAGAGACAGTCAAATGGTAGTTGCCAGGAGGTTGGGGAAAAGGGAAATGAGTTGTTCAATGCACAGAGCCTTTTAGTCATGCAAGATGGAAAGTTCTAGAGATCTGCTGTACAGCAATGTGCATAGAGTTAACAAGGCTGTACTGTATGCTCAAAATTGTTAAGGGAGTAAATTTACGTTGGATATTTTTCACCACAATAAGTTAAAAAAAGAAAGACAGCATGATAAATCCTCACGATAGCTGGGCACACCTTCTGAGAACACTGTTGAACTGCAGATCAAAGAGTGAGCTATAAAGCACTACACTCCAGTGGTTCTGATATTTCAAGACCATTTTGAACTCACATCAGGTATAATGAACCAAGGAAGGAATTTTTTTTTTCCCCTACTGTTTTTCTTTTTTTTTCTTTTTTTTTTTTTTATTTATTTTTTTCTTTTTTTTTTTTATTATACTTTAAGTTTTAGGGTACATGTGCACATTGTGCAGGTTAGTTACATATGTATACATGTGCCATGTTGGTGCACTGCATCCACTAACTCGTCATCTAGCATTAGGTATATCTCCCAATGCTATCCCTCCCCCCTCCCCCCACCCCACCACAGTCCCCAGAGTGTGATATTCCCCTTCCTGTGTCCATGTGATCTCATTGTTCAATTCCCACCTATGAGTGAGAATATGCAGTGTTTGGTTTTTTGTTCTTGCGATAGTTTACTGAGAATGATGATTTCCAATTTCATCCATGTCCCTACAAAGGACATGAACTCATCATTTTTTATGGCTGCATAGTATTCCATGGTGTATATGTGCCACATTTTCTTAATCCAGTCTATCATTGTTGGACATTTGGGTTGGTTCCAAGTCTTTGCTATTGTGAATAATGCCGCAATAAACATACGTGTGCATGTGTCTTTATAGCAGCATGATTTATAGTCCTTTGGGTATATACCCAGTAATGGGATGGCCGGGTCAAATGGTATTTCTAGTTCTAGATCCCTGAGGAATCGCCACACTGACTTCCACAATGGTTGAACTAGTTCACAGTCCCACAAACAGTGTAAAAGTGTTCCTATTTCTCCACATCCTCTCCAGCATCTGTTGTTTCCTGACTTTTTAACGATTGCCATTCTAACTGGTGTGAGATGATATCTCATTGTGGTTTTGATTTGCATTTCTCTGATGGCCAGTGATGATGAGCATTTTTTCATGTGTTTTTTGGCTGCATAAATGTCTTCTTTTGAGAAGTGTCTGTTCGTGTCCTTTGCCCACTTTTTGATGGGGTTGTTTATTTTTTTCTTGTAAATTTGTTTGAGTTCATTGTAGATTCTGGATATTAGCCCTTTGTCAGATGAGTAGGTTGCTAAAATTTTCTCCCATTTTGTAGGTTGCCTGTTCACTCTGATGGTAGTTTCTTTTGCTGTGCAGAAGCTCTTTAGTTTAATTAGATCCCATTTGTCAATTTTGTCTTTTGTTGCCATTGCTTTTGGTGTTTTAGACATGAAGTCCTTGCCCATGCCTATGTCCTGAATGGTAATGCCTAGGTTTTCTTCTAGGGTTTTTATGGTTTTAGGTTGAATGTTTAAATCTTTAATCCACCTTGAATTGATTTTTGTATAAGGTGTAAGGAAGGGATCCAGTTTCAGCTTTCTACATATGGCTAGCCAGTTTTCCCAGCACCATTTATTAAATAGGGAATCCTTTCCCCATTGCTTGTTTTTCTCAGGTTTGTCAAAGATCAGATAGTTGCAGGTATGCAGCATTATTTCTGAGGGCTCTGTTCTGTTTCATTGATCTATAGCTCTGTTTTGGTACCAGTACCATGCTGTTTTGGTTACTGTAGCCTTGTAGTATAGTTTGAAGTCAGGTAGTGTGATGCCTTCAGCTTTGTTCTTTTGGCTTAGGATTGACTTGGCGATGCGGGCTCTTTTTTGGTTCCATATAAACTTTAAAGTAGTTTTTTCCAATTCTGTGAAGAAAGTCATTGGTAGCTTGATGGGGATGGCATTGAATCTGTAAATTACCTTGGGCAGTATGGCCATTTTCATGATATTGATTCTTCCTACCCATGAGCATGGAATGTTCTTCCATTTGTTTGTATCCTCTTTTATTTCCTTGAGCAGTGGTTTGTAGTTCTCCTTGAAGAGGTCCTTCACATCCCTTGTAAGTTGGATTCCTAGGTATTTTATTCTCTTTGAAGCAATTGTGAATGGGAGTTCACTCGTGATTTGGCTCTCTGTTTGTCTGTTGTTGGTGTATAAGAATGCTTGTGATTTTTGTACATTGATTTTGTATCCTGAGACTGCTGAAGTTGCTTATCAGCTTAAGGAGATTTTGGGCTGAGACAATGGGGTTTTCTAGCTATACAATCATGTCGTCTGCAAACAGGGACAATTTGACTTCCTCTTTTCCTAATTGAATACCCTTTATTTCCTTCTCCTGCCTAATTGCCCTGGCCAGAACTTCCAACACTATGTTGAATAGGAGTGGTGAGAGAGGGCATCCCTGTCTCGTGCCAGTTTTCAAAGGGAATGCTTCCAGTTTTTGCCCATTCAGTATGATATTGGCTGTGGGTTTGTCATATATAGCTCTTATTATTTTGAAATACGTCCCATCAATACCTAATTTATTGAGAGTTTTTAGCATGAAGGGTTGTTGAATTTTGTCAAAGGCTTTTTCTGCATCTATTGAGATAATCATGTGGTTTTTGTCTTTGGCTCTCTTTATATGCTGGATTACATTTATTGATTTGCGTATATTGAACCAGCCTTGCATCCCAGGGATGAAGCCCACTTGATCATGGTGGATAAGCTTTTTGATGTGCTGCTGGATTCGGTTTGCCAGTAATTTATTGAGGATTTTTGCATCAATGTTCATCAAGGATATTGGTCTAAAATTCTCTTTTTTGGTTGTGTCTCTGCCTGGCTTTGGTATCAGAATGATGCTGGCCTCATAAAATGAGTTAGGGAGGATTCCCTCTTTTTCTATTGATTGGAATAGTTTCAGAAGGAATGGTACCAGTTCCTCCTTGTACCTCTGGTAGAATTCGGCTGTGAATCCATCTGGTCCTGGACTCTTTTTGGTTGGTAAACTATTGATTATTGCCACAATTTCAGCTCCTGTTATTGGTCTATTCAGAGATTTAACTTCTTCCTGGTTTAGTCTTGGGAGAGTGTATGTGTCGAGGAATTTATCCATTTCTTCTAGATTTTCTAGTTTATTTGCGTAGAGGTGTTTGTAGTATTCTCTGATGGTAGTTTGTATTTCTGTGGGATCAGTGGTGATATCCCCTTTATCATTTTTTATTGTGTCTATTTGATTCTTCTCTCTTTTTTCTTTATTAGTCTTGCTAGCGGTCTATCAATTTTGTTGATCCTTTCAAAAAAACCAGCTCCTGGATTCCTTGATTTTTTGAAGGGTTTTTTGTGTCTCTGTTTCCTTCAGTTCTGCTCTGATTTTAGTTATTTCTTGCCTTCTGCTAGCTTTTGAATGTGTTTGCTCTTGCTTTTCTAGTTCTTTTAATTGTGATGTTAGGGGGTCAATTTTGGATCTTTCCTGCTTTCTCTTGTGGGCATTTAGTGCTATAAATTTCCCTCCACACACTGCTTTGAATGCGTCCCAGAGATTCTGGTATGTTGTGCCTTTGTTCTCGTTGGTTTCAAAGAACATCTTTATTTCTGCCTTCATTTCGTTATGTACCCAGTAGTCATTCAGGAGCAGGTTGTTCAATTTCCATGTAGTTGAGTGGCTTTGAGTGAGATTCTTAATGCTGAGTTCTAGTTTGATTGCACTGTTGTCTGAGAGATAGTATGTTATAATTTCTGTTCTTTTACATTTGCTGAGGAGAACTTTACTTCCAACTATGTGGTCAATTTTGGAATAGGTGTGGTGTGGTGCTGAAAAAAATGTATATTCTGTTGATTTGGGGTGGAGAGTTCTGCAGATGTCTATTAGGTCTGCTTGGTGCAGAGCTGAGTTCAGTTCCTGGGTATCCTTGTTGACTTTCTGTCTCGTTGATCTGTCTAGTGTTGACAGTGGGGTGTTAAAGTCTCCCATTATTAATGTGTGGGAGTCTAAGTCTCTTTGTAGGTCACTCAGGACTTGCTTTATGAATCTTGGTGCTCCTGTATTGGGTGCATATATATTTAGGATAGTTAGCTCTTCTTGTTGAATTGATCCCTTTACCATTATGTAATGGCCTTCTTTGTCTCTTTTGATCTTTGTTGATTTAAGGTCTGTTTTATCAGAGACTAGGATTGCAACCCCTGCCTTTTTTTGTTTTCCATTTGCTTGGTAGATCTTCCTCCATCCTTTTATTTTGAGCCTATGTGTGTCTCTGCACGTGAGATGGGTTTCCTGAATACAGCACACTGATGGGTCTTGACTCTTTATCCAACTTGGCAGTCTGTGTCTTTTAATTGGAGCATTTAGTCCATTTACATTTAAAGTTAATATTGTTATGTGTGAATTTGATCCTGTCATTATGATGTTAGCTGGTGTTTTTGCTCGTTAGTTGATGCAGTTTCTTCCTAGTCTCAACGGTCTTTACATTTTGGCATGATTTTGCAGCGGCTGGTACCGGTTGTTCCTTTCCATGTTTAGCGCTTCCTTCAGGAGCTCTTTTAGGGCAGGCCTGGTGGTGACAAAATCTCTCAGCATTTGCTTGTCTGTAAAGTATTTTATTTCTCCTTCACTTATGAAGCTTAGTTTGGCTGGATATGAAATTCTGGGTTGAAAATTCTTTTCTTTTAGAATGTTGAATATTGGCCCCCACTCTCTTCTGGCTTGTAGGGTTTCTGCCGAGAGATCCGCTGTTAGTCTGATGGGCTTCCCTTTGAGGGTAACCCGACCTTTCTCTCTGGCTGCCCTTAACATTTTTTCCTTCATTTCAACTTTGGTGAATCTGACAATTATGTGTCTTGGAGTTGTTCTTCTTGAGGAGTATCTTTGTGGCGTTCTCTGTATTTCCTGAATCTGAACGTTGGCCTGCCTTGCTAGATTGGGGAAGTTCTCCTGGATAATATCCTGCAGAGTGTTTTCCAACTTGGTTCCATTCTCCCCGTCACTTTCAGGTACACCAGTCAGACGTTGATTTGGTCTTTTCACATAGTCCCATATTTCTTGGAGGCTTTGCTCATTTCTTTTTATTCTTTTTTCTCTAAACTTCCCTTCTCACTTCATTTCATTCATTTCGTCTTCCATTGCTGATACCCTTTCTTCCAGTTGATCGCATCAGCTCCTGAGGCTTCTGCATTCTTCACGTAGTTCTCGAGCCTTGGTTTTCAGCTCCATCAGCTCCTTTAAGCACTTCTCTGTATTGGTTATTCTAGTTATACATTCTTCTAAATTTTTTTCAAAGTTTTCAACTTCTTTGCCTTTGGTTTGAATGTCCTCCCATAGCTCAGAGTAATTTGATCGTCTGAAGCCTTCTTCTCTCGGCTCGTCAAAGTCATTCTCCATCCAGCTTTGTTCCGTTGCTGGTGAGGAACTGCATTCCTTTGGAGGAGGAGAGGCACTCTGCGTTTTAGAGTTTCCAGTTTTTCTGTTCTGTTTTTTCCCCATCTTTGTGGTTTTTATCTACTTTTGGTCTTTGATGATGGTGATGTACAGATGGGTTTTTGGTGTGGATGTCCTTTCTGTTTGTTAGTTTTCCTTCTAACAGACAGGACTCTCAGCTGCAGGTCTATTGGAATACCCTGCCGTGTGAGGTGTCAGTGTGCCCCTGCTGGGGGTTGCCTCCCAGTTAGGCTGCTCGGGGTTCAGGGGTCAGGGACCCACTTGAGGAGGCAGTCTGCCGGTTCTCAGATCTCCAGCTGCGTGCTGGGAGAACCACTGCTGTCTTCAAAGCTGTCAGACAGGGACGTTTAAGTCTGCAGAGGTTACTGCTGTCTTTTTGTTTGTCTGTGCCCTGCCCCCAGAGGTGGAGCCTACAGAGGCAGGCAGGCCTCCTGGAGCTGTGGTGGGCTCCACCCAGTTCGAGCTTCCCGGCTGCTTTGTTTACCTAATCAAGCCTGGGCAATGGCGGGCGCCCCTCCCCCAGCCTCGCTGCCGCCTTGCAGTTTGATCTCAGACTGCTGTGCTAGCAATCAGCGAGATTCCGTGGGCGTAGGACCCTCCGAGCCAGGTGTGGGATATAGTCTCATGGCGAGCCGTTTTTTAAGCCGGTCTCAGATGGAAATGCAGAAATCACCCGTCTTCTGCGTCGCTCACGCTGGGAGCTGTAGACCAGAGCTGTCCCTATTCGGCCATCTTGGCTCCTCAAGGAAGGAATTTTTTAACAATCTCTGGGAGCGTCTCTCACAGTTCAACAGGACATTTCAGAATATCCATTCCACAAGCATTCTCCAAAAAAAAGAAAAAGGTACTAACTTGATTTGTTGCTAAATGCCTACCATCCTCATTGAGCGGCCTTACTTTACCAGGGCCGATTGATCCCTAAGGCTCTGCAGTGTTCCTAGGGAACCTTGATAAGCATTATTACCTTGAGCCACAGGGGACATACAAATGAGAAACACTAATTTCTATTTGCAAGAAACTCTGATTAGCAAATGAGGTAGTAGAGTACACATGGATATTTCCTGATTATTTCTCTACCCTATGCCAAAAAATTTTCTGGGACACCAAGACTTAAAAACTTAAATTTACATATTCAAGCTCTCTGAAAAATGTTATACAGCATCGTACCTCCTAATGATTCTTTGAAAATCTACACTGGTCCTTCAACTCTTTGGGTAAAATTGAATCCTTGGGAGAAAGCAGTGATAGTGGCACACAATCATATTAAAACATGTAGAACCAGTCAATTAGTTACAGATTTGAGATGTTAATAAGATCAGAGATTTGCTGAGAATATTGAAGCTAGAAGACACCTTTGAGGTCAACTTGTCCAATGTCTCCATTACACAGGTGACGAAACTGAGACCCTGAGAACTCTTCTTGTCCAGTATTAATAACAACTAAAGAAGGGATTAATTTCTGCCAAAGTGTTTACGTTAGCTCAACTGTAGTAGCCCCTGGCTGCTTCTTATTAAACTATTAGTTTGGCTTAAAATTGTTCTTGGTTCCTGTTTATGGGGGAGTTTAATAACTGCTATCTGCAGTAATAAGAGATATAATAATGTTTATCTTCTTATTTCCTCTGAGGATCTTGGAATGTGTTTCATCATTAATTAAAGAATCCTCTGAGTCCCCCTATTAGATAAATATTATTAGCCCCATTTATAAAGAAAATGAAATTCTGAGAGATTAGTTGACAGAGCAGCAGCATACCCTGAGTTAATGTTTACAGTGGATGTTCTGTAAACCTGTAATCAGCAGGAACTTTGTGATTTCCTCTGCAAGTATTTTAGTCCTTGAACTAAAACTCAGAAGTCGATATTCAGCTATTGCTTTGGACAAGAAATGTGTTAAGAGATAGGAACTAAATATTAAGACTAGGGGGCTTCCAGGTGTATGAGACAGTGCCTGTTTTCAGAACATGTAGAGACATCAAGACAATTGCATAAAATGCTAAAATATCAGGTAAAAATCTGTATTCTAAAAGAAATGCTATGAAGATTGAAGGGAGTAAGAATATAAACCAAGGTGAGGCAATCAGGGAAAACTTTAAAATGAAAGTAACTTTGAGCTGGTTATTTAAAGATACAAAATATACCAGTGGTTAGATTTTGGGGCATTCTTTCATTCATTCTACAAGTATTTCCTTTATTTTCACTTCTTCCTTCTGTAAGTATTTCCTGAGCACATACTACAGGGTGTCATCTAAACTCTGAGGTAGAAAAAGTGAGGCAGAGAAGGCAAGAATGGAGACAGAGTTCCTCTAACATCCTTGCTTTCCCCCAGGGATATGCAAAGAAAAGCAGAAAGCTTTTTTTTTTTTTCTCCTGAAAATTTTGGGCATGTAAATAGCCTCAGGCATGTCAAAAACTAGTGAAAAATGAAACTTGACAAGAAGGTTGGAAGCACCTTGTTCACAAGCCTTTAAAGGCAAGGAGTCAAGTCATATTGCTCCAAGAGTAATAAACAGGAGGTTAAAAGGACAGGAAACAAGATGCAAGAAGTTAGTGGTTGGCTTTGCTGCCTGAGTAGCCGGATGAGAACTTGTTCCATTATCAGCTGCAGAGGGGCAGGACAAGAAGTGAGCTGAGGTAGAAAAAGACTACAGAAATGGATTAAAATGGAATTGGTACAGAGAAGAGCACTAGGAAAAAGAACCCAATGAATAAAGCAAGGCTTTTTAAGTGCCTGTTTTTTCTTCTTTCCCCCTTTCTTCCTCCCTTCCTTCCTTCTTTTCTCCATCCTTCCCTTCCTTTCTTCCTTCTCCTCTTCCTTCCATTCTTCCCACCTGTAAATACTTATTGAGTGCCTCCTTTATGACAACCACACCTGTGAAAAACAGCAGATCTTAGACAACAAATAAACAGATAAATAATTAACACATTCAACAGCGGTAAGGTCTCTTCGTAGGTGGCTGGCAGCTTGGATTGGATAGGTAGCAAGGAGCTTTCTGAGAAGGTGATAGCTAAGTGAAATGTAAATGACAAGGAGCCACTCATTGAACAAGGAGATGAAGAGCATTTGCCCTACACAGAGGAACCATATGGTGCAGAGGCCCCAATGTGGGGGCAAGCTAGGAGTGTCTCCATAACAGAACGAAGGCTGGTGTAGTGAACTAGAGTAGAAAAAGGAGACTGTGAATAAAAAAACGTAGGTGGGCTGGATCGTGCAGGGTTTGTAAGCCAGCAGGATTTGTAAGCCAGGGTTATAATGGGAAGCCACTGGAGGGTTTCAAGCAGTGGTGTGAACATGACTTGATTTACATTTCTAAAATAGCACTCTAGATGTTGCAGAATAATGAGCAAAAATGAAAACAAGGAGCTGAGAAGAGATGCTCTTGCAGTATTCCAGGCAAGAGATTATGCTGGCTCGAACTAAGGAGGTAATCGTGGTAGTGAAGAGAAGTGAACAGATGCAGGATAGTTTTTGGAAGAGGAATTAGTAGAACTGGAAGATGGATTTCCTGTGAAGGTTGAGGAGAGCAACGAGGTAGATAAACATGCCATTTACCAAGATGGAGGAAGACTGACGGAGGATCTTTGGGGGATAGAAATAAAGATTCCTTTTTTATCCATTTTAACTTGAAGATGGCTTTTAGATGTCCTTCTATTAATGTCAAGTGGGCATTGGATAAATAGTTCTGGAGTTCGAGGAGAGATCACAAGTAGAAATCTGGATTGGGGAATCATTAGCATAAAGACTATATTTAAGGTCAAGGGTCTGGATGAAATCCCCTCAGAGAGCCTATAGCTGGAAGAGATAATGAGGTCAAGGACAGAGCCCTTGTGTGCTCCACATTCTGAATTTGCTTAGAGGCTGGAGAAAAAAGTAGACTGCACATGAGACCAGAGGTGGAGGAAACACAGGATACATGGTCACCATTGTCTTATTAGATAGAAGGGCACAGTGGGGTTTCACCACGAGGACTAAGGGAGTAGAGTTACTGCATTGGAGGGCACGTTGGCCACTACAGAATTCACCTGGAGGACTCAGACACAGGATAAGTCCCTGAATTTAACAATTATAAGAAGTCTTTTGAGAAAGCAGTTCAATCATATGCTGAATTTTGAAGCCAGATTTTAGGGAGCTTTGAGAATAAGCACCGTGTGAGAAAGTAGAAGCAAAAGATATAAGCAAGGGTCTCCCACAGTTTGGGGCTGACACATGGCAGTGAGGGCAATCCCCACTTAAGGAGAGATGGGTTGAGAAAGGATTAGACTAAAACATGCTTGTAGAGGTAAAGAAAGGAGATTGGGAGAATCTCAATATAAATAAAACTGGGAACGACAGATAAACGTAGATTGCTGAGAAGCTGGGAGGGGAGACTGGAGCAAGGCTGGAAAGCAGAACACAACTTAAAAGGTGGGAAAATGCCTTTTGCAAAGATCATTCATAATGCTATAGTTTAGCCTATGTTTGGCTAAAATAAAGATTGTTTTCACACATTTTACTGCTCTTAAGTTAATAACGTGAATACAACGCAAAACATTTATCACACACCAGATTTTACTAGCTTACAATGTAAGTGGTGGAAGATCTGGAAACATATTTCAGAATAATTTCATGCCTAGATTCTTCCTCTACCTGTTTCCTCATTTAGGGGGCCATTCTCGGTTTAATTGTCTCCAGCTGATGATCAATTAAGCAAACTGATTGCAGTTGCATTTGATGGCAGAGCAGCATTGTGAAAAAAACATCATGTTGGAATCTAAGCTATGAAGGGAAAGGTACTAGACAACCCACAGTGTGTCATTGTCATGAGCAAAGGAGGAGTCATTTACTCTCTACTCCCACACATGTGGTTAAATAATTTGTACTTCAGCATAACTGTTTTTCTGTGACAACTGGAATAGACACCGTCATTGTTAAGAATAATCAAGTCAAGGAAAAATGTAGAGCACCACATGTAGATGATTCTTGGAATGATTTCAGTAGGAAATAGAGGGATTTTTTTAAACTTTTTTTAAAAATTCTCATTTTAGATACATTTTAGGGCAAACATTTCAGGTATAGAAAATAAATGCTTCAAAGCACTCTCAGCATTAGAGTCATTATTGATGAAGTCATTATGTGAATTATGAATTTATTCTTGCGAAATGATAGTTTCCTGGGAATCTTACCTCCAAGTTAGGAAAGGCCAAAGTTAAGTGTTGCCTTGCTAGTTTAAGCCAGTTGTTTGGGAATTCTATACAATATCTAGAAACAAAAAGCTAAACATTTTAAGGTATTAAGGTGAGAGTGTTCGGCTCTCAAGCCACTCAGCTTCCCTCTTGGAAGATCAGCTCTATTCGCCTTTCAAGTGTCATTTGTGGGGAGATGTGTTGTGCAAAGGAGACTCCTGGGACCAATGGACCCAGTTTTCCTTAGGAAGTGATGCTCACCTACTTTAAAACAGCACTGAATGGAAAATCAATCTTGAAGGCTGAGAGTGAAGCTGAGGGCTTAAACTTGACTCTAGGTATTTGAAGGTGTTCATAGAAAGGGGCCAGCTAATAGCAGAGAGGCATATTTTTGTAAACTGCAGTAGGATGGACCCTCTGGGATCATGAATTACAAAAAAAGTTCCCCCTCTCCTGCCACACTGAAGGGTACAGAACCCAGCTAGTAGAAACTGGGCTGGATTTCACCCCCTCCTCACCTTTGCACAGTACATGAACAGCACAGCCATAGGCAACTGCCCTGGGGCTGACTCTGAGCTCCTCTGGGTAAAGAAGAATGCTGCCTCCTCAGAATCAAACACACAGTATTTGATTACTTTATCAATTTTTTGGAACTTGGCATCCTCCAGACACATATTCATAATCAGATTAATATTTTTACCCGAGAGGGCCTCCTTGTCTCCTTCTGGAGACACTCAATGGCCTTAAGGTCTAAAGCCGTAAGGATAAAAGGAGTGGTCATGGATTAATTCATTCATTTAAAAAATAATGATTGAATGCCTGCTTTTTGCCAGTCACAGCTGTAGAAGTTGGAGAAACAACAACAGCAACAATGAAAGCAAATCCTTATCCTCTTGGAGTAGATATTCCAGTGTTGGGAGACAGAAAGTAAATAAAATAAAATAATAAAATAAAATAAAATAAATAAAAGTCATACAGGTAGTATTTCAGAGAGTGATGAATGCACCAGAGGGGAACAGAGCAGTGAACAGCCTGAGAGTGTGGGGGCACAGCAGTGAGGCCAGTGCTGCTGGTGCCATATAAGCATGAAGGAGAGAGCAGAAGGTGGAATTACAGAGGAAGCAGGTCTTTTAGGCACCTGCAGGAATGGTTTTCCTTTGGGCCAGCTGGGAAGCTCCTGAGGGTATATTGCACAAGGAAAGGACTTGACTAGATTGACGTCATATTCTTGCTCTTGAGCTGAGTACACCATACTTGGGAAATGGCAGGATGAACAATGATGGTACTTGAGCTGCATGTTTGTGTGTCCCCAAAATTCATACTAATCCCCCATGGGATGGTATTAGAAGCTGGAGCTTTTGAGATGTAATTAGGTTTAGATGTGATCATGAGGATGGAGCCCCCAGGACGGGACTGGTGTCCTTAAAAGAGACTAGAGTGCAATCTCTTGGTCACGTGAGGATACAAAGAAAAGATAGCTGCCTACAAGCCAGGGAAAGGTCCTCAGCAGACAGAAGATCTGCCATCACCTTGATCTCAGACTTCCCAGCCTCTAGAACCAGGAGAAACAAACATTTGTTATTCAAGCCACCTACTTTATGGTATTCTATTCTAGCAGCCTGAACTGACAAAGACACTATGGCTTGGAAACTGATTGTTGGCTTTTTTTGGAATCTGAAAATTGGATTGCATGGCTTTCTGGCATACATTTTTGGTCTTAAGGAAGTCCTGCCTCCATGAGACTGATGATCTTATGGGACTCATTATACATATTTTCACATTTGTAGTGTATATATAATCTAGATAAGTTTTCAGATGCCACATATCTGTGAGCAGAAAAATGGTAATCTTGTCATTGTCACAGTGCAGAGATGGTGACAGCAGGTTCTGCATTTTTGTAAATGTCTGGAATTAGCCATCAAAGATGGCTAGAGACTGGTTGTACCCAGAAGCTAAAACAGAAAAAGGAGGGGGCTAGGTTGCCTTGTTTCTACTCTATCTGTATTAACTTCCAAAGAGTAAAAGAAGTATGACCAGGCAATGTGAAGAAAACCCTTTTAGATCCCTTCTCAGTGTAAGACAGATTTTGGCTTTATCTCTACCCCTAAATGTGAATGAGTGACTTGAAATGTTGATCACAAATTCTAGACAACCAGATGTAATTTCCTGACCCCTAAGTCTTTGCTTCCTGAATTTCTTTTTTTTCTTTTTAATGTATTTATTATTCTTTTTTTATTATTATTATACTTTAAGTTTTAGGGTACATGTGCACAACGTGCAGGTTTGTTACATATGTATACATGTGCCATGTTGGTGTGCTGCACCCATTAACTCGTCATTTACATTAGGTATATCTCCTAATGCTATTCCTCCCCACTCCCCCCACCCCACATCAGGCCCCGGTGTGTGATGTTCCCCTTCCTGTGTCCAAGTGTTCTCATTATTCAATTCCCACCTATGAGTGAGAACATGCGGTGTTCGGTTTTTTGTCCTTGCGATAGTTTGCTGAGAATGATGGTTTCCAGCTTCATCCATGTCCCTACAAAGGACATGAAGTCATCCTTTTTTATGGCTGCATATAGGAACACTTTTACACTGTTCGTGGGACTGTAAACTAGTTCAATCATTGTGGAAGTCAGTGTGGCAATTCCTCAGGGATCTAGAACTAGAAATGCCATTTGACCAAGCCATCCCAGTACTGAGTATATACCCAAAGGATTATAAATCATGCTGCTATAAAGACACATGCACACGTATGTTTATTGTGGCACTATTCACAATAGCAAAGACTTGGAACCAACCCAAATGTCTATCAATGATAGACTGGATTAAGAAAATGTGGCACATATACACCATGGAATACTATGCTTCCTGAATTTCAAGCAGAAATCAGACCATTCATTTTCAGCAGCCTTAATGTGATACGCACTAAAGCTGGCTCCTGTGTTTAGGGATTACAGTGGGTTGGATTCCTTCACAAAAGTAGCGATTAGTCAAGACTAAAATGAGTGAAATCTGGAAGGAGTTAATTACAAGTGATCATTTCGTGGGGTTGTGATTCATATAACACAATTTCATTTGACACTAGGAGAAAGAACTCTGAAAGAGTGGTTGGAAGATTTAATAGCAATATTTTACACAGTCTGTTGGGTTTGTAGTATATAAGTTTCCAAGAAGCTACACAAAATCCTATTGGTTTGTGTCATATACCTTTATGTAACTTCAGAAGGAATCATAATCCATGCTAACTAAATCTAGAAAAAAAAAGTACCACTTGTGGAATGCCCATGCACATTTCAACTACATGAGTTTTAATTGTCAGAGGATTATATATCGAAGAGAATTGATCTCCATATACAGCTGACAGTGCCATGGCTATTAATGATGAAATGACATGTTTGGAAAGCCCTGCCTTCATCTCTTCCAGGGATGCTTTATCTTATATTTCCATATCAATTTCTGTGGTTAGCACCTTTATGCTAAATTGAAAACAAATCACATGTAAAATAAAATTAGAATGACTAATACTAATTTAAAATAAAGCAACCCTGTTTTTCAGTTTCAACAGGCCTTACATCTACAAATCTGCCACCAAATTTTAAAATTATGTACATTCTCAGGGAAAACTAAGGACTGGCAGTGAATTGGAACAAGACTGAGATGATGTCTTTTGTGTACTGTAACACTTCAAAATCATTGCTTCCAGAAAAAAAATCACAGAGGCTTTTAATATTCATAAAGATAGAAACAGGTGTTTGAACAGAACTTGAGCCACCTTTGACAGGAGCACAATGAGTTTGTCTGAAAGGGTCTTCATTTTCCCTGTCACTCACTGGCAGGACTGGGAACATCAAAACAGTTATACTCCTGAGCTTTCACTACCTGTTTCAAAGGATTATACTTGACATTTCTAATTTTTCCCCAATCATTAAACTCTGTCCTCCCCCTTTTAAAACTGCATGATTTTGTTAGAAAATCAAAGCAGGCAGAAGAATACATTAGTGCTCAATCCTCATGGACTCTGTGCTGACCTCATTGCTTTTTATGTCTACCAGTAGACCACACAAACTATTTTTGGTTCATCATTTATCCTGTGCAGACAGATAGCTGCTAGTCCACCTCAGAACACTATTTAGCCAGATGAGGGTAAGTAACAAACTGCATTTTAGATGTAAGTGCTGTGCCATGTAGGCTGGACGGGATGCTTTCTCTTTCTTTGCCTCAGTTTCCTTCTCACTTTGCAGAGAGGTAAAGCTGCCCCTATAAATGGATGCGACTTCCATGACTGAACCTTATGATTATTTTCTAAAAAGTAAAAGCACTTATTATTTTGTCCTCTCAAAAAAGGAAAGACAAATGTTTAAGGAACTACTTAGGTAATTGTAGGTAACTTTACATGTTACTATTTTATTCCTTATTTCCTCTCCTTGCATATTTGGGCAAGTTAGAGATCTATTGTGTGCCAGGGGCAAAGAGGAAGAATACAAATGATTTATCTGTGCTGTGCCAAGTCAGAGTATCTAAAAACCGCATTTGATCATTTTGGGGCCAGCACATAACTCCAAAAGCTTAATTATGTCCGCATTATTTTGATAAGAAGTGGCTTTAGGAAAACAATAGGAAGACATTGTCACTGGTTGGCTCCTGTGTGACCTCTGTCAAGGATCATACATGTCTAGCCTCTGTTTCACCATCTGTGAAGTTAAGGATTTGGGCACTATCTCAAGGTTTCCACCTCAAACTAAATGTCTATCACACAATAGATCTATAACTTGACCAAATATGCAAGGAGAGGAAATAAGGAATAAAATACTAACATGTAAAGTTACCTGTGATGTCTAAGAAATTCCTTAAACATTTATTTTGTCTTTCTTTTTTTGGAAGGACAAAATAATAAGTGGTTTTACTTTTTAAAAAATAGTCATAAGGTTAAATCATGGAAGTCACATCCATTTATATGAGAGATGACAATAAAAGATGAAGCTTTAGGACATTGAAGTCATTGACAGTTTTAAGTGAAGGCAGAGTAGCCATGTGATTTTTTTTAAATATGAAATTTTACCCTTTTGCTGAAAAGAGGCAGAATGTGAGAGGAGGATGTAGGGAATGTGGGAAATACAGTTAGTCATGGAATTATGAGGATCATATTTGTAGGAGTCTTGCAAGTCATATTTTTATTTATTTATTTTTAAATCTTATTTTGTATATTTAAAATATACAGCATCATGTTACAAGATACATTTAGTAAAATGGTTACTATATAGTGGAGCAAATAAACACAGCTATCATCTCACATCTTCACTTATTCCCTGCCCACCCCATGGTGTGTGCAGACATAGTCTGCTCATTTAGCAAAAATTCTGAATATACTGTGATTTACTGTGGTCTTCATATTGTACATTAGACCTTTTGACTTGTTCATCCTACATATTTGCTACTTTGTATCCTTTGACCTGTATCTCCCCACTTCCTCTTCCCAGCCCAATCCTGGTAGCTACTGTTTTATTCTCTATCTCTATATATTTGGCATTCATTTATTTATTTTTTAGATGGTACATATAAATGAGATCATGCAGCCTGGTGTGGTGGCTCATGCTTGTAATCTCAGTGCTTTGGGAGGTTGAGGAGGGAGAATTTCATGAGGTGAGGAGTTTGAGACCAAACTGGGTAACATAGCAAGACTCCACTCTATATAAAATAAAAAAATTTTAAAAGCTAGCCAGGTAAGGTGGCACATTCCTATAGTCCCAGCTACTTGGGAAGCTAAGGCAGGAGGATTGCCAGAGCCCAGGAGTTAGAGGTGGCAGTGAGTTGTGATCATGCTACTGCACTCCAGCCTGGGCAAGAGAGTAAGACCCTCCCTGTCTCTAAAAAATAAAATAAAAAGTGAGATCATGCAATAATTTTCTTTCTATATCTGGCTTATTTTGCTTAATATAATGTCCTCTAAGTCAATCCGTGTTGTGGCAAATGGCAAGATCTCCTTTTTTAAGGCTGAATAATATTTGTGTGTGTGTGTGTGTGTCTGTGTGTGTGTGACAGTTTCTTTATCCATTCATCCACTGATGGACACCTAGTGTGTTTCCATATCTTGGCTATTCTAAATAATGCTGTAGTGAACATGGGATTGCAGATACCTTTGTGAGGTGATTATTTTATTTATACACAGAAGAGGAATTGCTACAACATATGATAATTCTATTTTAATTTTGTTTAGGAACCTCCATATTGTTTCCTATAATGGCTGCACCAATCTACTTTCCCACTAACAGTGGACAAGGGTTTCCTTTTCTCCACACCCTTGACAACACTTGGGTCATGTCTTTTTTATAGTAGACATTCTAACGGATATGAGGTGGTATCTCATAGCAGTTTTTGTTTTCATTTTCCTGATGATTAGGGATGTTGTGCATCTTTTTATGTGCCTGATGGCCATTTTTATGTCAAATCTATAGAAATGTGTATTCAAGTCCTTTGCATATTTTTCCATGGAGTTTATATTTTCTTGTTACTGAATTGTATTGGCTCTTTATAAATCTTGGATATTAAGCGCTTATCTGATATATGGTTTGTAAATATTTTTTCTCAACCTGTAGGTTGTCTTTTCATTTTGATTGTTTTCTTTACAGTGTATAAGGTTTTTAGTTTGATGCAGTCCCACGTATTTATTTTTGCTTTTGTAGCCTAAGATTTTGGTGTGACATTCAAGACATCATTGCCAAAGCCAGTGTCAAGGAGCTTTTTCCCTATGTTTTGTCCTAGGAGTTCTATTGTTTCAGATCTTACATTTCAGACTTTTATTAATTCCAAGTTGATTTTTATGCATGGCATAAGATAAGCGTCCAATTTCCTTCTTTGGTATGTATAAATCCAGTTTTCCCAGTATCATTTATCAAGGAGACTCTACTTTCTCCATTGTGTCTTCTTGGTGCCCTTGTTGAAAAGTAGTTGATTATATATGTTTAAATTTATTTCTGGTGTCTCTATTCTGTTCCACTGGTCTATGTGTCTGTTTTCATGTCAGTGCCATACTCTTTTCATTACTATAGCTTTGTAAGCTTTGTAATATAGTTTAAAATCAGGAGGAAGTGTGATGCCTCCAACTTTGGGTTTTTTTTCTCTTCACAGAATCGTTGTGGCTATTTAGGGTATTTTGTGGTTCTATATGAATTTTAGGATTGTTTTTTCTATTTCTGTGAAGAATGTCATTGGGATTTTGATAGAGATTATATTGCTTTAAGCAGTATGGACATTTTAACAATATTAATTGTTCCAATCCATGAGCATGGAATATCTTTTCATTTATTTGTGTCCTCTTCAATTTCTTTCATCAATGTTTTATGGGGTTTAATGTACAGGTCTTTTACCTCCTTGGTTAAACTTATTCCTAAGGTATTTTTATGCTGCCATAAATGGGATTTTTTAAAAAATTTACTTTCCAGATAGGTCATTGTTTGTGTATTAAAGTGTCATAGATTTTCATTTTTATTTTAAATCTTACAACTTGACTGAATTAATTTATTAGATGTAATAGTTGTTTGGTGGAGTCTTTAGGTTTTTCTACATATAGGATCACATTATCTGCAGATACAAATAATTTTACTTATTCCTTCCTGATTTAGATACCTTTCATTTCTTTCTCTTGTCTCTTTGCTCTTCATAGTACTTCTGGGACTATGTTGAATGGAATTGGCTAAAGCGGGCATCCTGGCCTTGTACCTGCTCTTAGAGGAAAGGCTTTCAGTTTCTCCCCCTTGATTATGATGTTAGCCATAGATTTTGCATAAATGGGTCTTTATAATGTCAAGGAACTTTTCTTCTATACCTAAACTAGTAAGAATTATTATCAAAAAAGAATGTTGAACTTTGTTACATATTTTTTCTGTGTCCATTGATATGATCAAGTGGTTTTTGTCATTCAGTCTGTTAATGCAATGTATAACATTAATTGATTTGCATATGTTAAGCCAGCCTTGCATGTTTGGGGTAAATCCTACTTAATCATGATGTATAATCATTTTGATGTGCTGTTGAATTCAATTTCCTAATATTGTAATGAGAATTTTTGTATCAGTGTTCATCAGAGATATTGGCCTGTTGTTTTCTTTTCTTTTTTTCTTTTCTTCTTTTTTTAAAGAGATGGGGGTCTCGCTCTTTTGCCCAGGGTAGAGTGCAGTGGCTGTTCACAGGTACAAACACAGTGCATTGCTTGCAGCCTTAAACTTCTGGGCTCAAGCAATCCTCCCACCTCAGCCTCCCAAGTAGCTGAGGCTACAGGTACATGCCACTGTGCCCAGCTTTGTAATTTTCTTTTCTTATGGTGTCTTTGTCTGAGTTAGGTATCAAGGTGATGCTGGCCTCAAAAAATGTGCTAGGAAACATTCCCTCCAGCTCTATTTCTGAAAACATGTGGGAAGTACGTTCGTCATGGAATTATTAGGATCATAGTTGTAGAAGCCTTAAGAGTCATGTATTTACAAGCCATTGGTAATGAAATTTGCATTTTCCCTCAAAAAATTTTCAGTCAGCTCCCAATTCAATTTGCCTGTGACACTGATTTCTCTGCCCTCACCTCCTGTTCTGAAAGCAACATCCACGTTTGGATGAATGCTTCCAAATTTGGTTAAATTATTTGGAGAGATTTTTAAAGTACTTAAGAAATTTACTTTGACTTGACATTTGAATTAGAGATGAGATAATATAAAAATTTAAAGTAACCAACATCATAGAACCTTATGTCCCTATTTCACTAGCCTTCTTTTTCCCTGTATAATATGGCCAATGAATAAAAACCTCAAATCTTATCATTCTTATTATGCATTTAAAATTTCCCATAAATATCACCCAAGAACCTGAATGCCAAAAATAAGTATGCAATGCCTTCTCAAATAATACATGTGACCTTCATATAGGACCCTCTAGTCACCAAAAAAATTTCCATACAACTGCTGATATCCCCATGAGCATTTCAGACTTAGAGAGAGGAGAGAGAGAGAGAGAGAGAGTGAGAGAGAGAGATAGGTTTATAAATTATTTTGACTCAAAACCCCCAAAGTAGAAACATGCTCACACCCATCGCCAGCCTGTTACTTAGAAACTAACACCTTAGGACATAGGGATATTGAAGTACTATTGAATCCACTTTCCTCAGCTACCACCTGTGAATTATGGCTGGCAGCAGGAGTTTTATGATACTATTGTAAAAGTAATGTACCTCTTAAATGGCAATTTACTAAGTTGCTGATGAAATGCATTGCAAATATGTTAGTTTCAGGGTGGTTAGGAAAATTAACCGCTGCATATTTTCCATATTGTCATATATGCCAACACGCTCAGAGAATCAGGAGCAGCTTTCTGGGAAAGCTGTTTAAATGTAACATATGGCCAGTTAGTCACTTGGTTAGAACATGAGGTTGATGAGGCCAAAGCTTTAGGGAAATCACCTGAGGCTGTTCTTTTAAAAGTAGTCTCAGCAACTGTATCCCAAAACCCTATAAAATGTTCCCTTAACCTCACACTTTTCATTGTGCTTCCTATCTAATTTTCTATCCTATCGATTTGATCCCATACCCTGCTCCTCAGCATAGGCTGATAACAATAGAGTGTAATCGCACTTCATTAGACCTCAGATTACATCTTGAAGTGATCCCCTATAAATCTTGAGCCACAAAACAATCATACAAAAGAGAGACTCAAAGGGATAGGTGAGTGAATATAAATTTGGAAACTGGTGTTTCATTAAGTTTGTAGAGGCTTATCCTGGACAAAGATCTGTGCTTATTTATATGACCCCTAAGATATCTTTTATATTAACAGACACTTGCATAGATTTTCACAGTTTAAAAAGCTGTTTAGATTAATCATTTCATCTAACCATCACAAAACCCCTCTGAAAAGAGGAGAATGTTATTATCCAAATTTTATGGAGGAAAAAACAAAAGCTAATGATCCAGCTTGTGAGTAATGGAATTAGAATTTGACTCCTCATACCAACCCCATCATGGAAACCAGGCTTTGACCACAATACAGGTCCCCTGGAGTGAACGAACAGACTAAAACAAACAGGAGTAGTGTAAGTGACCTGCAGAACACTTAAAACAGAACAGCGTTTGACAAGCTTGATGGCCCAATGATTTGAATCTCTTCTCTAAACAATGTTAGAGCACGGGTAGGAGGTAAGTTGCAATTTGAACCTCAAGGATGCTGAGGCTGCATCCCAAGTTAGTAGAAAAGAGTGCAGTGATAAATTCGAGATGTCTGCCATGCGGACAGGAAATGTCTAGTGGCAACACATATTTGCTCTTCCTATATTAAAGAATCTGTCATTTTATAAAACATACTTGGGTTTTATGATGAGAAGCAACATAGATCAATAAGTCGACAAGCCTTTGTTAAGCATTAATAAATGCCAAGCACTATATTAAGCACTGTGGATGAACAAGGACTTTAAGAGAAAGTCTTTGCGTATATAATTTACAATTCAATCTGGGAAATAAATTGAATGTGCAGCAAACACTTTAATTTTAATCTTTTGATACTGATTGTAAACACAAGGCAGATTCTTAAAGGGACAAATCACACCAGGAGTCCATCGCTGTGAAATGTAACATCTTTTGAAGGGAATATCAAGAGATCAAATACAGTTGTGGAAAAGGCCTTAATAGAAGGTCTGTGTAGTTTGAGTGCTGTGTTTTCTTACATTTATTTCACACCATGTGGAAATATTTTATCAATGGTCAATTACAGCCAAAGAGTGGTTAAATATTTTGAATCACTACTGTATTTGCTTATCTGAAATTATGCTCAAATGCATGTCTTTAACAATTATCTTAACTCTATAATTGTGATTTTAGTTATAATTAGAATGGACAAGAAGTAAATAATGAAAGATCCCCAAATATCCTTTTCTCCCAATAGAAGTAGAAAAAGTAAAACTGCAAACAAAACTACCAGTTTCCTGAAGGAGACTTGATTACAACTCCCCTGTGAGAAAAATAATGGAAAGGTTGGGTTTTCTTTCAAAATAATCTGGGAATGGGGAAGTTGGATATGGAGAGGTGGCAGTGGGGTTGTAGATAAAACAAGATTGGCCGTGAGTGGGTAATTGATTAAGCTGGGTGAAGGTACATGACAATTCATTATACTGCTGGCTTGACTTTTGTATATATTTGAAATTTGTCATAAAATTGTTCTTAAATTCCTCTTAAAGGTGCAAGAGCAATTTAAAGTTTCAGACATAGAGGGGATTTTCGACATTGATGCAGAAGGAAAAGGAGAAAATATTTAAAACCATGTTAAGTAAATAGGGGAGATGGAATAGCCTGACCAAGAAGTATAGAACTTGTTCAAATTAATAGCAAAGACTTGGAACCAACCCAAATGCCCATCAATGATACACTGGATAAAGAAATGTGGTACATATACACCATAGAATACTATGCAGCCGTAAAAAGGAATGAGATCATGTCCTTTGCAGGAACATGGATGAAACCAAAATGCATCATCCTCAGCAAACTAACACAGGAACAGAAAACCAAACATCGCACGTTCTCATTCGTAAGTGGGAGTTGAACAATTAGAGCACATGGATATAAGGAGGGAAACAACACACACCAGGGCCAGACAGGGGGTGGGGGGCAAAGGGAGGGAGAGCATTAGGACAAATACTTAATGTATGCAAGGCTTAAAACCTAGATGATGGGTTGATAGGTGTAGAAAACGGCCATGGCACACATATACCTATGTAACAAACCTGCACGTTCTGCACTTGTATCCCAGAACTTAAAGGAAAAAAAAAAACAAGGACTGATTAGTTTGCCAGCAGAATTGAGAAAGACTATACAAAGCCCCCAAATCCCAGAACTTGTGGGTTTGAAAAGTGAAATTGTTTTTCACCTTATTATTTTATCAGTCTCAGGACAAAGATTAATTAAGGGTGCCGTTGTCACGTCCTTTGTTACAACTTGTGAAAATAACTGAAGTGGTGCCTTGCTGTTCTTTTCAGCTGAATAAAGTGTTCCTAGAAAGCTAAAAGGCAAAAAAAAAAAAAAAAAAAAAAACTGTTGCAAAATTTGGATGAAGGGAAAAATCAGAGCTAAGGGATGCTATCTTTTTTTTTTCACCACCAATTGTCTCATGGATGTACATTTATCATTGATTTGGTGTAACAGGCTCTTTTGGATGCTGTAATTTCTCATCTGTCTCCTGCTGCAAAATCCATCGACTATGCCTGTAGCTAGGTCTACATCACAGCTGTGAAACATTAATCTCAAGGACACATTCTTCATCCCTGGCCTGGCTGATGCATGCTGTCTAGTTAGTTCCCCAGTAGGCTCTGGCTTCTTTCCCGATGTTCTCCTGGCACCGCTAACAACTGTGGAACTCTTGTCATTCTAGAGATGAGACTGCTGTAATGCTCCTTGGGTGGCCTTCAATGTCCCATACTTATTTCCTCTCACTTCCCTGATCCTAAGAGGGATTTGTCACCCAGGTGTCTGGAATCAAGGCTCTTCTGTGACTTTGTTATATTAAACCTTGATTTAGAAGCAGAACTGTTCATCATACTACTTTTGTGAATGTGTCCTTTATGAGTTCTTTGCAAAGCCCTCCATACTGGCTGCTAAACAGTTTATTAATTATGATATTGAGTAATAAGATTGTTCGACAACCAGGTCATGCATAAAAGCCCAACTTCTTGGTTCTGGTGATGTCTGTTTTTGTTAGGCTGGCTCTCATATTTATTTTGTCGTGATTATGCAATAAAAGGAGATTTTTATTATGTGCCCCCGTGCTGGTTAGACCTTCACTAAAGCTAAATTAATAGGAAGCTATATATGTCAGATAATGGAGATTTCAATGCTGAAATTGATGGCAAAATAAGACACAAGTTGTAGAGTACTACTTTTTGCTGCTCTCCCTGTACCCACCACCACCAACAACAACAAAAGTTGTCTCTTAGTGTGTGTTATCTTTAGTATTAATCATGAGGATAGCTTATATGTTTATAAGTTGAATGATGGAATTTCAAGAAATTTTAAAAATGAAGACTTTCTTTTGCCCCAGAACAACCACAGGCCTGTAAGTCCAAAAGCCATAAATGATAGGGCAAGTGTAAATGGACTGCGATGAGAGGAAAAATGCAACTAAAATGGATAGAAATGGGACTCAAGGTTATGATATGCTCTCTAGAAACCCCAAGCCTGCTGTTTCCAGTGAAAGATAATTAGAGTTTTCTGGGGGAGGGGGGTGGCTGATAAAGGGACATCCAGAATAAAAAAGAAAAAAAAAAGCAGTTTTCTGAAGGAAAAGCTTCAGTGAAGTTTAGACTGGTGTCAGGAATGATAAGAGGCCAAGAAGCTCAAGGGAATTCAGCGATTCTTTCTGCAAACGCTGGAAAAACTCCCTCCTGTGAATCTCCAGAGGTATGTAGAGAGTATATGTAAGAAATAATGCATTATATCTGCACACAGTGTATGTTCAACATATAATCTCTTCCACACTTACAGAAAATTACTTTCTGATGCTCACTAAATGAGAAGGGTTACAAGAGATAAGAGGGTGGTCTGTGTTCCCAAGGCAGCTGCTGGGAAAAGAAGGGTGTTATTTAAAATGATTGTAAGTGACTATCTTCCTAGATTGTACATTGTGCCCCCTTCTCCAGTTGATTCTCTATAACCTAGATAGTCAAAGGCAATACTGACATTGAGAACTGCCCTGTAATAATACTGCATTTATCTCAACGGTTCTTCTTTTTTTTTATTTAATAAGAGAGGAGTTTCATGAATAAAAACAAAGCTATCATGATGTCAAAATAATATTCTTTGCACCCATGAGTTGAGAAAATAACAGACTAAAGAGGCCTTTTTGCTTTTTAAGATGTGGGAGTCTTTGTGAGCTTCCCTGTTCCCAAGATGAATCTGTAATCTTGATACAAACTGCTGAGTGGGTGTGTTTTCGATCATAGAAAACTTTTCTTATGTATCTGGAGAGTCATGGTAGTCTTATTACATCTGGTTAGTCATATTCCCCCTCCAATCTTCGTACAAAAGAAACCCAAGACTAGATCAGGGCTTGTGATGATGGCAAAATGATATCTTACTCTTTAAGTGCTGCATTTGATCAACATGTGTCATTAATCTCTCCTTCCTGTTTGTGACAGTAAATGATGGAACACTTTATCAATTCTTCTTTCAATTAGATTGACATATGCACATTCCTTGAATTTTAAAGGTCATTAATTTTTACATTAGTCTCTTAGGTTGGTAGCACACAGATTGATGTATTGATGATTTAGTCTTTCATTGATCCTATATCATCTTTAGCACCATGAGCCATGAGTGGTGTTTCCTTCCCAACCATGACACAATGAGTGAAAATGCATTAACATTTACAAAGAAATAAAGAACCTAGCTCTTGTCCCTTGTAGAGCATTTTAATGGCCCTGGATTAAAATGATTATAAAATGTATCGAGTCATATTCTTAAAGTGCCTTTGGCATGTACTGGCCTTTCTTCCTGAGCTGTAGGTAATAGCTATAGCATCTGACAAAAAATTGCCAAAAAGCCTATGACTTTCCATTTGCAGTGATACTTCCAAGTAATTAAGGACTTTCTGAAGTTATTTTCAAAGTACTTCATTGAAGAAATGTTTCTCTAGTCATCTGGATTGAGATTTTGTTTGCCTCTACCTTTGATATATCATACCCTGTTGAATTATTCAGTGTGGGTCAAAGTAACATTAAGCTTCTTACAAATGCAATATTCCAAACATATCCCAGCATTTTACTTTATCACCATCCATAGAATAAACCACACACACCTTATCTGTGCTACAAACATACTTAATATAATGATAATAATAAAAATAATAAAAGTTTAATAACCTTAAACAGTTGATTGATGTCATTGATCACTTTAGAATGATTGGGAGTAACGGAAACATAATGCTGAATTTAAAAACTGCTATACAAAGCCACTGAATGTTTTACTAAAGAAAAAAATGTAATTTGAATCTTTCAAAAAAATATCTTTTTTGACCCAGAAAGTAAAAATTCTTAGCTCAAATTTTAAAATGAAATACAGTGTAGTCAAATATGTAATATATTAAATACGGGTTCCAAACACTGCTCATCAGTGATTTTCAGAGTAACATTTTAACCTTCTGTAGTCTCCTCATCTGCAACATAAGCCTACCCTGAATCATCACAAAAGCTCCTTATGCTCTAAGTTTTTACATATAAATATTAGGAAATCATTTAGAACATCTGGAAAGCATTTGAAACAAAGAGGTGTTACCAAAGGAGTCAACAGTAATTTTCATCAATGTTTAAGAAGCCCAAAAAATTCCTATTCCACTTGAAAATTTAGTGCTATGCAGAACAGGTAGTAAATGTTACCAGTTCAAGTCAGAAATTATTTTATTAGCAGTTGTTAGAATCCCAGCCATGTCCAAGCTGGAAAATAGGGAAGCAATTGATCCTTTTAGTGCAAAACTAAGACTGGCTAGGAGTTTACAACACAGTGGAGGAAAGGACTTATAATCAAAGAACCTTATAATAATCAAAGGTCATGTCTGTGATCAAACCAAATAATGCAGATTTCTCTCCTTAAAAAGAATAAAAAGACAACTTTTGGTTCATTAAAAATACCGACCTCTTTTATAGACCCTTCAGCTTATAATCCATCTTAAATCCCATTTTGGAAATGACATACAGTATACAATCAAGTTCAAAATTTTACCACTATAGAAACAGGGAGGATAAGGTCACAGAGAAGAGAAGCCATGTGTGGAAGGACTTGAGGGATGGTTTGACAAGCTGAACTTCTTGAAATACTTGGTTTCAGCATCCCTCTGTCTTTTCCTTCCTCTCTCTAAATTGTCCCTCCTCTTTTTCTATCTAAGGGACATGATCCTTAGCCTCCTGCTCTTTTCCTTATAGAGTCACCTGCTCTGGGGCCTCATCAATCCTCATAACTTCAGCTCCAGCCAGGACAGCAGTGGAGCAGAAAGGTCAGGAGTATCAGGACAGAAGCCTCATTAGCCAGGAGGGCTCTACAGACTCGGAAGAACTTATCATGAAAAGGATTGAGACCTGGGCATCAGTTTGTATTGAAAATAAGAAATAAATGCCCTGGATCATAGAGGGAATCAACTTGTGAGGCCATTTGGTCAAAGGGGAGGAAGGTGTGTTTGACCCTAGAGCCTTGCTACTCAAAGTGTGATCCCTGGACTGGCAGCACCCACATTGCTTGAGAATCTACAGGAAATGCAGAATCACAGGTCCCATGGCAGATCACCTGAATCAAAACTTGCAACTGACTGATATATGCATATAAAAGGTTAAGAAGCACTGGACAAAATCAAAATGGAAAAAAAACAGTCAGTAAAGATAGAGACGTGTAGACTTCACATCTATTGGATCATGCCTGAAATCATTATCACACTGGATTTTGGATCTCAGACATAAAACTTGATGTTTTCTTCCAAATCTGACAGTAGCCAAGAAGGAGCAAATATTGTGGAGTGTGGGCCATGTCAGGGAATATTTAGTTCCTGTAACAGGCCAGGGGAGTTCAAGTGGTAGAGAAGATTTGTGTCTCAGTGTAGTATGCACTAAATTCTGAAAAATGGGCTGGAGCAGAATGAGGGGACCCTTGAAAGGCAACTAAAGAGTGTTCATGTTTTTCCTGGGTGCATAAGATGTATTAAAGAGAAATACAGTGAGAACAATGATTTAGAAAGAAGCATCTTGCCACAAGATGCCAGGAACAGACCAAGAGCAAGGAGACTGGGCAGAGCACTGTACTTTTGTCAGTTTCATCTCAATGTATGGCGTGGCCCATCTGCTACTGTCCTCCCATCTCCATCATCATCATCCTCCGAGGTCCAGCTCAGGCACTACATTCTCCAAGACATCTTTCCTAGTGACATAAACTCATATCAGCCGCACTGCAAAGTCTTGTAGTTCTTAGATTCTATTCTACAGGATTTAACCTCAAGGGTCTTAAAATAGAGACTTGTGGATTGGAAAGGGACCTGGCAGGGCTGTGCAATCCTAATTCCCATCTCCTCCCCAAATACTTCCAGAGACAGAGATCTTGATGACTCACCAAGCAACCCATTATAGGTGGAGGGAGCTGTAATTGTTAAGAAAGAAAGTTCTTTTTTAGACTGAACAAAATTTCTTTTTTCCTTTGTGTCAATCACATACTAAAAAGCACCAGGACAGCACAGCAATCTGCCTTTCATCTGTTTCTCTTTCATAGATTCTGTTGAGTCTGCAAGTTAAAAGTGTTTTAGGCTTTCTTTTCTGATCTGAAAGAACTCAAGCATTCTCCTCACTAGAAAAGCTCATTTAACAAGTGTTTCTTTTGACATATAGCTACTATGAGAGTTTAGGGAGACCCTAACTGATTTGTTCTCTTTTTAGTCTTTAGATTAGCTTATGATTTTACAGCTCTAGTATCACCCTGGCCTGCAGAGAGTTTAGGGCAGTAACAGCAGGGGCATCCTGAATGACAAAAAATCAACACATAACATGGGAGATCATACAAATGCAAAAGGCACTTTAGAAACAAAATTTTCCTAGGCCCAAAGCACACAGAACAGGGAGCTATGTCCTAATCAAAGTTATTTACATATATGAAGAACAGCAAATCTGGCAATCCAGAGCAGGAGTGGGTAGATCAGATCTTAGATGAAATGCGAGTCTCCTGGGTATCTGTTAATTTCACAGTGCTTGTCCATACTTTGTCCAGGGACAAGGCACTGCGGTCAAGAACTCGCCCTGGCCCTGGTCCAACTGTCAGCCCTCTCTTAGAAATAATTAGAATCTGAACCCCACAAGTATTTCTGTCAGACAACCAGCTCTCCCCCTAGTATTCCCTCATCACCAAACCACCCTGAGAAATAGACCAAATCGAGCCTCTAGATCTGCAAATTGAGGAACACACAGACCCTTGAACACGGTGACTTGACCAGTGCAGGGTCCCCTGTGAGGCCAGCCAGCTGGTTTCTCATTTATTGAATGGCAGAAATAAGGCTAAATGTTGCAGATACATCATTTTATTGTAATACTACAACTGCCCTGGCAAAAGAGATCATTAACCCCATTTCCCGAATTGAGAAACTAAGTCAAAAACCAGAAAAGATAGACTAACAAGAGACAGACAACAAAGAGTGGGTAGAGTGACTTGAACACACCAAATGCATATAACCACTACACTTCCTTCCTTAGCATTAAGTACAAATATTAAATAAGGAATAAACATTGCATGAGGCAGAGAATCCCAATATAGTTGGGTTATTGCAAAGAATATGAAAGTTCATACTTTTTAGAAGGGTAGAGATATGATAAAACTGTAAAATATTGAAAGACTTGAAATTTTACATACCAAGATTAGCATAGGCGATCATATACAAAGCCATAGCTGTTTCTAGAATTTTTGTTGACAGTTAAGTGTCATAGTTAGCAAATATTTATTTTCTAGAACATGTCTTTACACCCAGCAAGTAATAATTGATGCAGGTGAGCCCCGCAGAGGATTGACTGCATTTTTCTGACCACGGAACAACTCCCCGGGGCCGACAAACATTTGGTTGGAATCAAATTGGCACTGATTTCTTGGGCATTATTAAACATGTGCTCTTTGGCCATAGCTATCATTTCACTTTCCAGGTGAAATAAATGTAAGTGAAGCATAAGAATTCAAAGTTGAATTACCATGTGCTACCTTAAATAATATATTTCACACCAAAAGAAGACTCTGGGTTTTGATCAATTAAAACATACACCAATAATTGCAAATTTAAATATGATGTTGCTTTTTCTATCCAGTATCTTCTGTTGTTCCCACAAAGGTTTTCAGCATACTCTTCTTGCCTCTTCGTTTACATTATATTTCTAACTTTGTTAGGATAGAGGTATCTTCACGCATTCAGCAAACATCTATGGCCTGACTGCCTTTTTCCAAACATGACAAAGGCTTAGAGGCACAACACTGAACTATGTCCATTCACAGACACAGGCTGGTTTCGTTGCAATAATAATTTCTGTAGAGTAAACAAGATAATGGAGACAAAGTGATATTAACATTGATTATTTCTGAGGCTCCACAATGTCATGGAAGACTCAGGCTCCTCTCATCTTTCTGTTCTGGTATCCTCAGGCTAGGTTACCATCATGCCTGCAAAATGATTGTTGCTTCTCAAGGCATCAAACAGAGATGTAACAAGGGTGGGACTGGAAACCCTTCCCAGAAGCCCCTACCACACTGGAAGCCTTTCCCAGAAGCCCCTCACAAACTGGAAACATTTCCCAGAAACCCATTCCTCACTGGAAACCTTTCCCAGAAGCCCCTAGCACACTGGAAACCTTCTCAGAAGCCCCTAGCACACTGGAAACAGTCCCCAGAAATCCCTTTCTCACTGGAAACCTTTCCCAGAAGCCCCCTTCTCATTGGAAACTTTCCCCAAAGCCCCTGCCACACTGGAAACCTTCCCAGAAGCCCTGAGCAAACATTACTTTATGTGTCATTGGCCAGACAGCTACAAGCCTGCCCCTAAACCAATAACCAGAAAGGAGAATGAGATTTCCATGATAGGCTTAGACTAACCAGAATTTTTCTGGGCTGAAGTGTGTTTGGTTATTGGAACAAATTAGGGTTCCATTAACATGAAAGATGGGGGAAATGATTATTGAGTGGGCTGGTAGTCTCTAAGGTGATCCAGTTAGACAACTCTAGGCTGGGCTGCTCACATGCTAGCATTGGTTGGTTTAGCACTATCTTTTTTTAAAAGCTAGCTTTCATTGTACTTTTCAAAAATATTTTAACGATTTTTTGGGTGTATGATTCAGTGGCATTAAGAATACTCACTATGTTGTGTAAACCACCCCTATCCAGTTCCAGAATTTTTCATTGTCCCAACAGAAACTCTGTGCCCATTAAAAATAATTCCCCATTTCCCTGTTGCCCTTCCTTTTTGTACCTGGCAACGGCCATTCTATTTCCTATCTCTATGAATCTGCCTATTCTAATTACCTCACATAACTGGAATCACATAGTATTTGTCCTTTTGTGTCCTGCTTATTTCACTTAGCAAAATGTTCTCAAGGTTCATTCATATTCTAGCATGTGTCATAATCTTATGAGTTTTTATGGTTGAATAATAATACTCTATTGTGTGTATACACACATGCACACACACACATACACACACACACACGCACACGATATTTTATCATTAATCTACCAATAGACGTTGTGTTGTACTTTTTGGCTATTGTGAATGATGTTACGGTGTACATGGGTATATAGTATCTACTTAAGTCCCTTTTTTTAGTACTATCTTTAATCTCACTGAAACTTAGGGACAAACGGGATGTTCTTAACCTGTTGCAGATGTTTTATAAGTGATAAAGCATCTGTAAAGTACTGAATATAGAGCACATCGAGCACATCACAGGTGCTTCAGAAGTGACACCTGCTGCCATGGTCTGGTCTTTATTGCTGTTTTGTTTGTTATTGTTAGAACACAGAAGCAGAGCTCAAAAAAAGGGATTCCTAACTCAGCCTGAGGATTCAGAAGTATGCGAGCTGTGCTTTGAAGATCAGTTAAGAGTAGTATGTATATCAGTTTGCTAGGGCTGCCATATCAAAGTACCACAGACTGGAGTGGCTTAAACAACAGAAATTTATTTTCTCACAGTTCTGGAGTCTGCAGGTCCAAGATCAAGGTGTCAGTAGGGTTAGTTTCTTCTGAAACCAACCTTGGCTTATAGTTGGCCATCTTCTCCCTGTGTATTTCCATGGTCTTCCTTCTCTGTGTGTCTGCATCCTAATCTCTTCTTCTTATAAGGACATCAGTTATAATGGATTAGGGCCCATCCATATGACCACATTTTACTTTAATCAGCCCTTTGAAGACTCTATCTCCTAATATAACCATATTCTGAGGTGCTGGAAGTTAGGACTTCAGCATATGAATCTGCAGGGAGAAAAGAGCCCACAGCCACATCATAGGGCCTGGTGACTACTGATCTTTTGAAGGAGTTGCCAGCAATCTAAATGATTGACTGAAGAGAAGGGGTCAGATCAGATCTGAGTTTTCTACCTATCAGTTGGGAGCATGGTGGAGGCTGGGTTGAAGGGAGGAAGGGCGGAACACTAGAAACAAGTTGGAGGGTTATGATTATTGTTCAGATATCATCATATGATTCAGGCTAGAACTAAAATAGTGGGTGTATGGGAAAAAAATTTGGAAAGCAACACCTTAGTGTTAGATTGATTATGAAAATAAGGAAAAGGCGCCGGGCACAGTGGCTCATGTCTGTAATCCTAGCACTTTGGGAGGCCAAGGTGGGTGGGTCACTTGAGGTCAGGAGTTCAAAACCAGCCTGGCCTACATGGCGAAACCCCATGTCTACTAAAAATACAAAAATTAGCCAGGCGTGGTGGTGGGCGCCTATAATCCCAGCTGCCTTGGGAGGCTGAGGCAGAAGAATCACTTGAACCCAGGGGGCGGAGGTTGCAGTGAGCCAAGACCACGCCACTTCACTCCAGCCTCAGCAAAAGAGTGAAACTCCATCTCAAAAATGCAATAATAATAAGGAAAAGGAAAGAGCATTTGTTAATGGTTTGGGCAACAGGGTATGATACTGTTCTTGAAAAAGAGGAAGCTATTTGAAGAATGGGTTCAGCAGGAAGAGCAAGTGCTATGTTCTCTTTTGCGCAGGTCATAATTGACAAATACAAGACATTTGCGGGGGACTGTCTACTAGTTGGTTACCTATAAATAAGGATTTAATGTTTACGTGTGAGGTCAGTAGAAACAGAAATTTTTAAAAATCAAAATGAAAAATGGATTAATGGGTATGGGTGAAACTACCCAGAGGGTATATACAGAGGGCTCAGGCCTATACCCTGGAGGAGCTAATGCTTAAGAAATGAGCACACTAATAGTTAATAACTAATGAACAAATAAACAAGAAGTGACCAGAGATGGGCAGGAGGAGACAGAGACGTAGAGCCCCATCATGACACACAGAAGAATGTGAAGCACAAGTCAGTAGCGTCCAGTGTGACAGAGAGGACAGACACTGGCAATTAATCAGTTGTTGGTACTTTAGTGAGAGCAGTTTGTGGCCAAAACCAGATGAATATGAATTAAGAAATTATTGGGAGACAAACAAGACCTGGATGTAGGCTGTTCTTTTTCAGGAGCTTGCCTGTAAATAGGGCATAAGAGGTAGATTTTCAAGTTGTTTTTAAATTGAAGATGTTTGCACATGTTCAAATGCCTAAGGGAAACAGAGTGACTGAAGGAACAAAGTCCCCTGCAGAGGGAGGAGAGGAAGTGGGATCTATAAGGAGCTGAGGCAAAGAAGTCTTGGGAGGCATTTTAATGGCCCCTATTTTTTCTGTGAAATAGAGAGCAAATTCATCAGCTGAAATGTTTCAGCACAGAGCTGGGCATATGGTATTTGCTCAACAGATGTTTATTTAATTATTGGTGGAAGTATATGATATTTGGATTTGGAATGAGCATAAGAGGTCCAGAGGCAAGAGTGAGTTGAGCAGCGTGTCTACACTGATGCCAGGGGTCCACATGCAAGATCCTGACTTACCTAGTTCAGTCTGAGCATGGGGAATTTTTAAAGTCTCTAAGTGATTCTCATTGTAGTCAAGAGTGAATCACTGGTCCAGGGGCCGGGTGTGGTGACTCACACCTGTAATCCCAGCACTTTGGGAGGCCAAGGTAAGTGAATCACCTGAGGCCAGGAGTTCGAGACCAGCCTGGCCAACATGGTGAAACCCCGTCTCTACTAAAAATACAAAAATTAACTGGGTGTGGTGGTGCACACCTATAGTCCCAGCTGCTTGGGAGGCTGAGGCAGGAGAATCACTTGTACCCAGGAAGCAAAGATTGCAGTGAGATGAGATCATGCCACTGCACTCCAGCCTGGGTGACAGAGTGAGACTCCATCTCAAAAAAAAAAAAAAAAAAAAGAGTGAATCACTGGTCTAAAGGTAAACTTGAAACATGCTTAGAGTAAGGAAAGGCTACTTTTTAATGAGCTAACAGATGTGATCTAGGGAAGAAATTGTTGCCTATAATAATGTAAAATAGGATTTAATCACATCTCTTTTTCATTTCCCTTGAATTATCAAATTCTGTTTATGTAAAACAGAGAGCAAAAGACAAATAATTACAAAGAGATTGAGAGTAATAACAAAACATTGTGTAATATACCAGACATTAACAATGAAAATTGCCCATCTCTCTGCCTAACTATATGGCCGTTGACAGAACATATAAAAAGGGAATAAAAATAACTTTCACTTAGTGCCAATCACATGCCAAGCATTGGATTTGCTTCCTTCATATGTTGTCTCATTTAACCTTCTCAACAACCCATTTTACCGATTTCTAAACTAAGACTCAGAAAGTAGCCTCATTTGTAAACAAGAGGAAGGGCAGGGTCCTGGAGTTTCAGAAGACTTGGAGAAGAGTTGGGAAGCCCAGGATCAGGGGAATTCACTAGTTTCTCTCTCTCAGTAGATAAAAGCCTTAGGAAGTAATCAGGATAGAAATATGACTTCCATTTGCAGATGTAAATATTTAAAGTACTGTACATTTGTTTAACACCTGCTACGCAATTCACCCTCTGTTGACTTTGACATTTCATTATTTTAGAATGACCTTTGCCCTTTAGCATAACACAAATCCATTAAAAGGAATGGTGACAGAAACTCAAAAGGGTTGTGTGAAGATCATGATGGTTTTTATACCCCTGTGCCTCTGCTTTCGATCAATTTTTCTCTTCTATCCCAGTAACATGGTTATCCAAGCCAGATAAAAGCAGAGAAAATGGCTCTTCCCTCTCATTTTTGCTAGCATGTCAAAATAATAAATAGGTTAATCATAGTAGTCATTTTGACTTAGGACATCTTAGGCACACCTTTGGGAGTGCAGAAGCATTCCCAGGTTTTTGAAGAGTTCCAGCTCTTAGCCAGAAAAGAAAATCTACTTTTCCCTTTTCCCTTTACTTGTGTGAAGTCAGTGTTCTAGGAAGTATTGAACTTGTCTAAGAAACCCTGCAAGGCAGCTCTGAAATTTACAGCCTGGCAGCAAGCTTTTAAAAAATGCACCAGGCAATCTAGAGTAAGCTTTTATTGTAATAAAAGACACAGGTGGAAGATGAATAGTCAACGCCATTGATTTTGACACCACCAGAGAACTGTGTCTTGCGTGTAGAGTGTATGTGTCACTGTCATTTGAAATTGAGTCTGTGGCTGCTGCTACTATTGTCTCCCATGGCAACCTACCATCATCCTAGGACCTCCATCAATAGGCATTGAGGTCTGGTGGGCAGAAGACTGGGTAGAGACCTAAAGTTTAGTCATTGATCTTCCACATACCCTGGTTCCAACATCTGCAGTGAAGAGATATCATCAATTCCTCCCTCTCTACCCCCTTGTTGATATGACAAAGGATCTAACATGTTAGGCAAAACCAAGGCTTCTGTTGCATTCTACATTTGGCTAATTTATTTCTTAATGGGTTAAGAGTGAAATATTTAGAAGCAGTTAGATATTCACTTATTGAATCTCTTTGGTCTGCATGCAGCCTGTGCTAAGGAATAAATAAATAAAGATATGACAAGGTCAGAAGTTTGTTCCTTACATCTAATCAAGATCCTGGAGTTGGAAGTAGGTCGTTACCCTTCCTGTGAAGCTTCCATCTATGCATTTGCTATGCACACAAGGATCTGAAGTCCTCTCATCCTTTCTTTCAGCATATATTTGTTGTTGAAAATATGTATTTGCTATGCATTAGATGTTGTTCTAGTCACTAGACGGTAAAAGATAATTTTTAGTACCTAGCTTCAAAGAGCTCAATGCCACCATACACAAAAGGCAAGTATAGAGATAATCAAGTATTGTGGAAGCTGAGAGGAAGAAGCTCTTAGCAATTCTTCAAATCCATGGTAAAATTTAAAAAGAGGTATTTGAGATTAATCCATTACATGACAACTCATGTGTATTAGTTCATTTTCATGCTGCTGATACAGTCATACCCGAGACGGGTAATTTATAAAGACAAAGGGGTTTAATAGACTTACAGTTCCACATGGCTGGAGAGACCTCATAATCATGGCAGAAGGTGAAAGGCCCATCTAACATGGCAGCAGGCAAGAGAGAATGAGAACCTAGTGAAAAGGAAAATCCTATGTAAAGCCATCAGATCTGGTGAGACTTATTCACTATCACAAGAACGGTATGGGGGAAACTGCCCCCATGATTCAGTTATCTCCCACTGGGTCCCACCCACAACACTTGGGAATTATGGGAGCTACAACTCAAGATGAGATTTTGGAGGGGACACAGCCAGACCATATCAACTTGTTACTTTAGGAAGATCCTAATGTGATGCACATGAAAACAGGAGAATCCGGTGGTTAGATAACTGGTGTGTAATATGAACAGGGAATGTATTAGGGTTCTCTAGAGGGAAAGAACTAATAGGATAGATGTATATATAAAGGGGAGTTTATTAAGTATTAAACTCACATGATCACAAGTTCCCACAATAAGCCATCTGCAAGCTGAGGAGCAAAGAAGCCAGTTCGAGTCCCAAAGCTGAAGAACTTGGAGTCTCATGTTTGAGGGCAGGAAGCATCCAGCATGGGAGAAAGATGTAGACTGGGTGGCTAAGCCAGTCTAGTCTTTCCACGTTCTTCTGACTGCTTTTATTCTAGCCATGCTGGCAGCTGATTAGATTGTGCCCACCCAGATTAAGGGTGGGTCAGCCTTTCCCAGTCCACTGACTCACATGTTAATATCTTTTGGCAACACCCTCACAGACACACCCAGGATCATTACTATGCATCCTTCAACCCAATCAAATTGACACTCAGTATTAACCATCACAGGGAGAAAGGTGAAAGCAAGAAGGGAGAGAAAGCAAGAAGTGTAAAGGGTAAGGTAAGTGGGTAAAACTTGCAGAGAAGGAAAACTGAGGAGCAGGAAGTGATTGAGCAAAATAATATGGGGCCAAATTACAAGAAAAGGGCTGTCAGAACATATCACTGGTTGCTTAATTTGTGCCACATATGATTTTGTAAATTAGATTTGTATAAGTATATGCCATCCACATACATGATTTATATTATCAATTTGTTTTGTTGGCATTATTCCCAAGAATGCTGAAAAACATATTGGCAGAATTGGAAAGAAAGTTTCTAGGCAATAGTCACTCCTTTTCATCATAAATCTGCACTAGAGCCCAACTGTCTTCTCTAAACCAGGACATGGATATTCAGCTGCTCACTGGATGTTTCCGCTAGGTGTCTAACCTATTATTCTTTTCCCTTGGAACTTGACCTCTCATCACCTGCGGTTGTTACACTTTTCCCTGTCTCCTTGTTTTCTCGTTTTTCTTTTCTTTTTTTTTTTTTTTGGACGGAGTCTCGCTCTGTTGCCCAGGCTGGAGTGCAGTGGCATGATCTTGGCTCACTGCAAGCTCCGCCTCCCGGGTTCACTCCATTCTCCTGCATCAGCCTCCCGAGTAGCTGGGACTACAGGCGCCTGCCACCACTTCTGGCTAATTTTTTGTATTTTTAGTAGAGACGGGGTTTCACTGTGTTAGCCAGGATGGTCTTGACCTCCTGACCTCGTGATCCGCCCGCCTTGGCCTCCCAAAGTGCTGGGATTACAGGCATGAGCCACCGCGTCCAGCCATCTCCCTGTTTTTTCTTACTGCTGTTCTCCTTGTCTAATAGTCCAACTTACACTCTTCCCCACCCTTCCCCACCCTCCCTCAGTCTTTCTTCTCTACTTAACTGACTTCTAGCAATTCTAGCAAACTTCAAAAACCCAGCCCCAGTTATCTCTGCTCCCCTTTCCCTGCCCGGACTGACTTAAATGCTCTTTCTTCAAGATTTCATTGCACTTGGTACATGTTTCCTATTTAGCCCTCATCACACTGAATGATAATTGCAAGTGTTGCTTGTCTGTCTTTCCTGAAGTCTGGTATCAAGTACAGAGTCCTATATCTCACAGGTACTCAGCATATGTTGGCTGATCAAATGAATGAGTACAGAAAATGATAATGCACTTTTAACTGTCAGTGAAGTCAAGAGTTGAGAATATTTAGTTCTGCTGAGTCTTGCATTGATCTTCAACGGCTTAGTCATTCAAAAGTTATACTAACATGAAGGGTTAAGTGTCTGACGCATACATTTTTAGTCCCAAAGGTGCTATTATGAGCATTATATTTTTTATAAAGTTTTAAATCTTCTAAATTTTTACACTATGATGATGTTATTAGTTAGCCTTTAAAAGTAATGACTTTTAAAGCCCCCGTTTTCTCACCAACAACAAAAATGGAAGTCCAGATCCAGTCTTCTTGTGGTCTAGGTGTATGGGCCAGGGGTGCAGCAGATGACTTAGGAGAAATGGGGAAGAGACTGGTTGTCCAGTCAATATAATTGTGTAATAACGTTTAGAAACCACTGGTTTCTGAGACACTGGGTTTGGTTTGCTGATATGGAAATGGTAACCTATAAGGGTTAGCTTGGAAGTGTATGGAATAGTGTTAGTAAATACATACAGTCTAATGCAAGTTTAGAAGAACAAATATATTTTTTCTGGGTCAAAATGTTTTAAATATTCTTAAGACTTATACATAACAAATATATGTGAAGGAAAATAGATGGATGTATAATATGCAAGCAGTAGACACATCTTTCTGCCAAGAGTCAGAATGGGTTTATTCAATAAAGAACCACTAGCCTTTCTCAGAATAGTCTAGTGTCAGTATAGTTGTTAGTCTTGGGGTTCTGACCCAATTCCAACTAAGTAATTTTATTCTGCCTGCTTAAATTTCCCTACCATTACCACTCGACACAGAATTCTTCTTCATTTCTTGCTCCATCTAAAGTGTGATTCCATCCTGAAAAACAGCTTCATGCACCGCTCTAAAGGTGACTGCTTTGCTGTGATGAGTGAGGCAATTTTGTTATGTTAAGTGCTTTGGGGAAAAAAGCACTTATAGTGCTCCCGTAGAAACGCAAGCTAATATTACTCAATGAGCCTTCCTTTCAGCTGTTGTGCAGTGTGGCATTTTCAAAATGAAGAGGCCTTCCCCCATTGCAGTTTATTTATGTGATATATTCAGAATGGACCTATTTTCTAAAGGCATCTGGGAATATGTGTAGAAGAAATATGAAAGAAACAAAAATTAAACACAGATGAAGTTAAACAGCTAACAGTGGAGAGGCTAGTGGGGTTGCTAAACTGCAACTTCAAACCTAGATCTGAAATTCTGAATGATTAAGAAGAATGGAAAATAATTACACAAGGATCTTCCAGCACATCTGCCACCTTGCTAAGGTCTAAATTGCAAATGATGTTAGTAGTTCCAAGAGGTACTTAGGGTAGGCAAATGTGTCCATACTAACTACAGAATTCAGAGCTTCATAGACTTTAGAATAAACAATTTTTGCAAATTTATTGAATATTTACATGCAGCATTTAAGAGACAGCCACATTTTTGAAAAGTGTAGCAGCCAACACATTGAATATACATAGATATAATTCCTTTCTAGAACACATCAGCATGCTTTTTATTTAAAATTAATCCCTTTCATTGTCTTTTAGTAGCCCCAAATTATCTATTCCCTTTCTTAGAATAATCTTTTAGCCTGTTTTTAAGGTACATGTTTGCTTTGAAAAAGTGGTATTATTGATCTTTAAATACTCAAAGGTGTCTTAAGGTTAATTCAAGAGTATTAGCAAAAATAACCTTACCTAAGTCTCTTGAAAGCAGGTGAGGACACAGATAGGAAGGCACTGTAAATCAATTGTTGGAGTGTTGACTCTATCATCAAATAGTAGATATTCTGATTTTTTTTTCTATTTCATTCCTAAGTGAGGAGACATTTTCTCCATCTTTTCGTCTGAAAATCTGGCATAGGTACGTAAAGAAAATAAGAGGAAATCTTTCAGAAGAACATCAAGGCCTGTGACATGGGATGCTTTATTTGACAAAGACAACAAAGATTTCCCTCACTGAAGAACATCTCTCATATTTCATGACTCTTATTATAATGTTGTGACAAATTCTGGAAGCATTTCCTGGCCTTTCACATTGCCTTTTGAGTATGGACATTTTAACGTACTTATTAGTGTTTAGAAGCAGAGATGTTAATGGTTGAAACCTTGGATGCCAGGGGCTCATGGGCTGGGAGGGCATCCAATTCTGTTCTCAGTACAGAACCTCTCACTCCATTAAGCTTGTTTTATTTTTATTTTTTTCAAAATGAGGCGAAGAATAACATCGACCTCTTAGAATCAAGAAGATTAAATGAGATACTGCATGTACCACTTCCTGCAGGTACATAGGAAGCGGATGTTAACAGGTGGCCCCTCAACAACTGAGCCACACGTTCGCTTTTGAATCTGGATAATGACTATGTGATGAGCCTATATATATCTATACCTTCATCTTGTATTATTGTCTCCTCAAAATGTTTGTAATCATTAACACAATGCCACGCACAGCTAGATAATGCTGCCCCCATGGTTAAAGTCCTGCTTCACTGGCATTGTGGTTTCAGGATGGATTCATGGGACTGTGACCCATTTTCCTGTGATATTGATGTCTTCCTATTCGTTCTTGAAAGTCTACCTTTTATACCAATTTTTCTTTGCTTTAACATTATTTTGAGAGGAAACGGTCTTAAGAATGAAGCTAGAAGTAAAGGTCAAGTATTTTTGTGGCAGGGCACAAATCTCTGCAGTCCTTCTGTCTTTTTAATCAGCTACCCCGGTGCACATTGTCCCAACCCACACAGCTTGTGTTTGCTTCCGTGGGCTGCATCCCTATAGTTTTCATTTGTCTTGACCACCCGCGTCTTTCACTCTGACACTGAACACCTGTGTCCACTTTTGTCCCCAACCTGAGCCTGAGTCTGGAATCAGTTTGCCTCTGCCCACTTTCTCTTTGGTCTATCTGGACACCTGCCCAATACTCCTGACCTGATTGACCCCAGGTGCTTTACTGCGCTCCCTCCTAGCTGACCAAACTAGTCATAGATTCATATGATTTAGGAACTAGAAAGTCTATCAGATATCTACAAATTTAAGCATTTAATTTTACAGATGGGAATTTGTGAGCTCAATGTCAGATGTTGATGTTGTGGTGCAGGCAGGACTAGAGCCTGTGTCTCCTTCTTATGTAATTAAACCCCTTTATGATTGCAAGGGGGAAACAAATGATCTGTTTTAAAGCCTAAAAGTTTAAATCTACAAATAGAATGTCTGCTTGAATGTCTGTTTTTCAAGCGTAGGAAATATATTACATTGTGGAATCAGAGCTATATTTTTTGCCTTCATTTATCTCTCTATAAGAATTCTATACCTAAGTGTATGTTTGAATTTTTATGTTTGTTAATAAAATGTGTTTACTATACTTTGTTCTTAAATGAATAAATAACTGTCAATTTAAAGAAATCTATCTTAAGTAGATAATCAGAAATAGGGACAAATCTGAGATAAGGAGTATATTTTATAATAGTGTAAAATCAGGTAAGAATCTAAAAAGCCAACAATAAGACAATTGTTACAGAGGTCATAGTGCATTGCTGATGGGGAATATCATGCAGCCAGTAAAAAGGATGCTTTCATAGAATAATGAGGGGAGTATCTAACTATATGCTATTGAATTGAAAACAAAGGGTAAACATTGCGTACATAGCCTGATCCTAATATTGTGCCTATTAGAGTTAACATCTGAAAGGAAGTATCACAAAATATTCTAAGTATCTCTGTCTTGGTTAGTTACAGATTATTTTTATTCTCCTCCTTGTCTTCTTTTTCCAAATAGTGTGTAACAAACACATACAAAGAAAACATTTGAAGTTTTAAAAATCTAATAAAAATGTAGTTATGTCTTTCTGAAAAACAAAGTTACTTTTCACTTTGTCGCTAGGGGGAAGTGTTCTTTCTCCAATCATATGCATCTTCTAAGACCAGAATATACCACTGCATTCTCAAATCAGCAAGGCTACTTTCCCATGGGAAGTTCTGAAAGAGTCCGAACACTAAGAGAAGTGGCAGAAAGAGAAAGTATGGGCCCACAGCTTTCAAGATGAGGGCTGCTGGCTGCAGTTCCCAGGGGCACTTGTTTGTTTAATGCAGCCTTATAAAGGACCAGAGACAGAGAAGTATAATTTTTTTTTTTTTTTTTTTTGAGACGGAGTCTCGCTCTGTCGCCCAGGCTGGAGTGCAGTGGCGCGATCTCGGCTCACTGCAAGCTCCAGCCTCCCAGGTTCATGCCATTCTCCTGCCTCAGCCTCCCGAGTAGCTGGGACTACAGGCTCCCACCACCATGCCCGGCTAATTTTTTGTATTTTTTAGTAGAGACGGGGTTTCACCGTGTTAGCCAGGATGGTTTTGATCTCCTGACCTCGTGATCCACCCGTCTCGACCTCCCAAAATGCTGGGATTACAGGCATGAGCCACCGCGCCTGGCCACAGAGAAGTATAATTTTAATTCCCTGGAGCAGACGGTGATTCCCTTGCCTCACACTTGTTAAATACACACACACACGCGCGCACACACACGCACGCGCACACACACACACACACTCCATCATGCCCACTTCTCTGAGACTTCTGCAGGTCTCCTTGGCTAGAATGACAAGTCCAGACAAATTTACTAATGTTATTTTTCACCTGTCCTGAATAGGACCTTTCCTAGCCGTTTACAACCTTGAGCCTTGGGCAAGTTATTTCCCTTCTAGGGTCTTAGTTTCCCCAACCATTAAAGAGGATAATAGTAGTTCCTACTTCATTGTAGTGTTGGGGAGATAAAACTAATCTCAATGCCCTAAAGTGATTAGAACAGTACCAAGCCCATTGAAAATACTACATGACAAAAGATGTGTCTCTCTCATCTTCTGCTTCTCTCTCCATCCCCCTCACTTTCTCTCTTTCTCTGCCTCCCCCTCCCTTTTTCTCTCCCTCCTTCCTCATCTGGAAAGTGATCTTTATCTTCACCATGCCGCATTTTGAAGATAGCTTTAAACAAGATGCAAAGGCAAAAGAAATAACAAAAGTCATCTTGCCATTTCATGGGGTAAATCAGAGATGAGATGAAGTCATTCACTTCCTAAAATGAGTTTTTTCATTTTTTGAAAACAATCCACCTTTTTCCTTGGGTCTGCTGACCCATGATTACAGGACATATTGTGTTTTTTTTATTTTTGTTTGTTTTGTTTTTCATTTTGGTTTACCTGGCACTGAGCAATAAAATAATATATATATATATTTTTTTAATAATACCAGTATGCACAGAAGTAGGAAAAAAGGGCTCCCATTGCTTACTGAATTGCTCACTAATCACACTGCTTGAATTCAATGGGGAATTCCACAACACACCCGACTTTTCATTTATTTATTTTTTATTGGTTCTGGGAGAGGTTTGTGATTCATTCCATGTAGGTTGCAAGCCCTTGTACTACAGGAACAAATGGTCTCTGGGGCGATTTGGTTTATTAACTTTTAGGGCAAAGGAGGAGAAATAGAAGAATTGCTTAACTGCAATATGCTGGTGAAAAGTTTAGACTTTTGTAGTTCAATGACACTTTGAGATATTTTGACTGGTCCTGCTTCTTTTTCTTTTCTTTTCTTTTTTCTTTTTTTTTTTTTTTTTTTTGAAACAGAGTCTCACTCTGTTGCCCAGGCTGGAGTGCAGTGGTGCCATCTCAGCTTACTGCAACCTCCGCCTCCCAGGTTCATGCCATTCTCCTGCCTCAGCCTTCCAAGTAGCTGGGACCACAGGCACCCGCCACCACGCCCGGCTAATTTTTTGTATTTTTAGTAGAGACAGGGTTTCACCGTGTTAGCCAGGATGGTCTCAATTTCCTGACCTCATAATCCGCCCACCTTGGCCTCCCAAAGTGCTGGGATTACAGGCATGAGACACCACGCCTGGCCCTGGTCCTGTTTCTTGATGATAGATGGACTGATTGTAGAGGAGGCAGTGTGATGGAGTAGAAAGATACCTGGCCGAAAGACAGAGACTCAGGCCACGGTCACAGCTCTGCCACACATGTCCAGCCACATCACCAGGCTCCTCGTGTCCCTGGGACTCAGTGACCTTCTTCACACATGAAGAGGGTGAACTGGACACAGCCCCCTCTCAGTAAGGTTTTGTCATTTCAGGGATGATGATAAGTCATATCTTCCATATAAACTTTGTGAGGAAATAAAAGGAACTCTTCCATCCATAACGAAATAACAATCTTAAAACAGTAATAAGCATTTACTGTGCTGCCTGCCTGGTGTTGCATTTAACCCCCACAGTGAAGTAGGAACAGTCTCCCTGATAGCAGAGATGAATCCCAGAACTAACAAAGGTTAAGTAAGTTGCCCTAGGTCAGAGAGCCTGTGGCTGGTGGCACCAAGCCTCAAGGCCTGACGCACATCTTATGATCATGCCTCTCTCCATGCTGTCTCTCTGGGGGAGCAGAAAGACCATCTAAGCTGTTAAGGATTCAAAGTAACTCAAGTGAAACGTGCAAGTTAATAAAGAGGAAGGAGCAATGTGAATGCTTTTATAGCTTTGTGAAGGGTAATTCAGGATCACAGTGCCCATGCGGTAAGAACAGAGTTACTATGAGAGACTTAAAGAGAAGCTTAATTGGAGCAAAGAAAGAAAGAAAAAACTCTGAGATAGGACAAAAAATGCTTTGTCTCCATCATCTATGTTTTCTCCTTCAATATTCTCTTGTAAAATGGTGAAGCACGTGGAATTTAGTAAGTAAATAAGATACTGGGCAAGCATGTTGATGCTATTTGTGCAATTTAGGCACTTGGTGTACCAGATGGAGTGAGAGCAGATACTAGGGCTACTGCTCCAGGAGCTGCTGTTTACATTTAATGAGTTGCTTTGGGTTGGTCCAAATTAATCCACTAGCTACGAAAACGCTGTAGGAGGCACTAGAAACATACACAGAGTTCTTCTCTCAGAAAGATCTTTAAGAACTCTTTACCCCTTAAATTCTATGACTCATCTTTAAGGCAAGGAATGATAGGTTGATGTGAATTATTTGAACATTCCAAGCTACAAATGACGTAAAAACTTATTCCTATGAAGAATCAACAATAAAAATTTAAATAAAGAGTTATGGTTGGTAGTATATACTTTGATGTCCATCAAATTCATGATTTACAAGGCCTACTCTTCCTGGCTTGTGATGTAACTAAACATCTCAAAGATATAATATAGCAATGAGATGATGCTTACATGAATATATTATGTTTTTATGAAATACAATGCATCATTCTCCTAAAAAGAAGCCAGTGTCGGAAAATGAATCCTGTAGATTCTAATTCCTGCACTGTGTGCGGACTACTGGTGAATTATTTTCCGCCACAATTTGCATTTTCTTCTGCAGTGTTGTGGCAAAATAAGCCTCTTTGTTTGCACTGGTTTCAGAATTAATTAGTTTGTATATTTGTTCTCTCCTCCTCTTCCTGGATTTGGTTTCAAAGTAAACAGTTGTTTTCATTAAATTCTCTTTTATTTGGCCTTAGTTCTTTGGTTACTGTCATTATTCTGGATGGCTGTCCCTGTTTTATTTTTGAATCTGATATCTGTACACTGTTTTAAATTGCATTTAATTGGTTCACTTCCATTTTCTATTGTTTACCTCACTCTGGGTACTATGATTTCTGTAGCTACATCTGATTCCTGTCATGGTGTGATCTTTTTGTATGAACCTAAACACCATACAGGGTTGGCAGAATGAGAAAAAGAAAATCAACAATTTGATGTTTACTGAATGTGGACAAATTACAAGGAAGAAACAAAAATGACATTCGTCACAGAGATTGTCTTGAAAGTTAATGACAAACTTACAGTCTTGAAAAGCAGCAGGAACTACCTTGTTTGGTAAAGCCAAAAATATCAACATCTTTTTTTTTTTTTTTTAGCTTAACCTAGAAATAACCTCTGACAGAAGCAAAAGCAGCCACACTTTTCAATTTCAAGCTAAAAGAACTAAAAAGTTATTTCTACCTAATAAAAAAGTACAATAAGATTCTGAATTCCCACAGAAACTCTTCATCTACGTTATAACACATCAAAAGCCACCAAGGGGCCATTTATCCTATAGACCAGTGCTAATAAAGTTTTGTGGGCATTTGTGATGGTGTTCATGGCAGGAGAGTAGGGAGAGGGAGTTTTAGTGCAGAGGAGAAGGTAGCAAGTTAGTTTTTATAAACTTTCTGGAAGAAAATACAGAAAGATATTTAAAAATTATTCCAATGATTCTTTTAACAAATGTTTAATAACACCTCTTAGGATCCAAGTATTGTTCTAGAGTTTGGAACTACAACAATAACCAAAACAAGCAAAATCCTTGCCTTTTTGAAAATTCCATGATATTTGGAAAAGAGGAACAATAACAAATATACATATAATAAGTCAGCAGATGATCATTGCTATGAAGAATCAAGCAATGGGAAGAGTGACTAGGAGTTGTAGGGTTGTTAGAGAAAGCTTTTCTGAGACAGGGCATTTGGGTAGAGACCTGAAGAAAATAAGAGAATGAGTTATGTCTACATCTAGAGGGAGAATATTCCAGGAAGAAGGCCCTGGGACGGTAGAGTATCTGGACTATATTTAATGAGGCCAGTGAGTGAAAATATAAATGGTAATAGATTAGGTCATGGAGGTGAACTTAGAAAGGAGAAGACCTGTGTAAGTATGCACAAGACTGAGGGAATGTAAACAAATGATTGGTAAATTTAACTATAAAAATTCAAAAATTTCTGCATAGCAAAATCCACCACGAATGAAGAGAAAAGATAAACAATAACTAAGGGAAAATATTGGTAATTCATGAAACAAAAGGGCTGGTTTTCTTGATTTTTTTTAAAAAGAAACTTATTTATATCAAAATGAAAAAAAAATCCAACAGTAAAATAAATAGACAAAGAAGAGAAAGAGACAAAGCGCTGGAAACAAATAGCTTTTAAACATATTAAAAGATGTCCAACCTTCCCTATAATAAGGGAAATTCAGGGCAGACCCACACTGAGATGCCAATTTCTTACTCTATCAGATGGACAAAGATCCAAACGTTTGATCTTAACATATCAACGTTTGAGACTTAAAGAATCAGATATTGTCATGTATTGCTGGTGAGAATATAAACAAGTACAGCCTTTATGAAGAGAATTTTTGCAAAACTATCAACATTTTATAAGCCCATATCTTTGACCCAGCAGTTTCACTTCTAAGACTTTATCCAACAGATTTATTTGTACATGGGTTGAATTATGTACAAGGGTATTCACTGCAGCATTATTTGTAATAGCAGAAAACCCTAGGACGTGTTGAGTAGTGAGAAATGAATGAGAAGCCAAGAGTGGAGTCTGATTATGAATCTCTTTGTAAACAACTTGAATCCTTACAAGTTCTTGATCAGGTAGAATGATAACAAGGCTGTGTTTAGAAAAATGTGTCTGACATTGGTTTCAGGATGGATTGTGTGTTGGGGAGAGCTCCAAGTTCAATGTCGTTTAAAGAGTTCTGTTTGAGCTGAAAGGGGAGAATCCTTGTTTAGGGGGCAAAGGTGATATTAGGCAAGGCTGGCGAGGTAGGTAGGGATCAGCGTATGAAGGGCCTTTCTCATTTTTATTTTTATTTTATTTTACTTTAAGTTTCGGGATACATGTACAGAATGTACAGGTGTGTTACATAGGTATATGTGTGCCATGGTGGTTTCCTGCCCCTATTGACCCATCCTCTAAGTTCCCACCCCTTGCCTCCCTCAACAGGCCCTGGTGTTTGTTGTTCCCCTTCCTGTGTCCATATATTCTCATTGTTCAACTCCCAGCTATGAGTGAAAACATGCAGAGTTTGGTTTTCTGCACCTGTGTTAGTTTGCTGAGGATGATGGCTTCTAGTTTTATCCATGTCCCTGGAAAGGACATGATCTCATTCCTTTTTATGACTGCATAGTGTTCCATGGTGTATATGTACCACATTTTCTTTATCCAGTCTATCACTAATGGGCATTTGGGTTGGTTCCATGTCTTTGCTATTGTAAATAGTGCTGCAATAAATGTACATTTGCATGTGTCTTTATCGTAGAATGACATATTCCTTTGGGCATATACCCAGTAATTGCATTTCTAAGTAAATTGGTATTTCTGGTTCTAGATCCTTGAGGAATTGCCATACTGTCTTCCAAAATGGTTGAACGAATTTACCTTCCCACCACAGTGTAAAAGCCTTCCTATGTCCCCACAGCCTCGCCAGCATCTGTTGTTTCTTGACTTTTTAACAATTGTCATTCTGACTGGCATCAGATGGTATCTCACTGTGGTTTTGATTTGCATTTATGTAATGATCAGTGATGTTGAGCTTTTTTTCATATGTTTGTTGTCCGCATAAATGTCTTTTGAAAAGTGTCTGTTCATATCCTTTGCCGACTTTTTGATGGGGTTTTTTTTTCTTGTACATTTTTTTAAGTTCCTTGTAGGTTTTAGATATTAGACCTTTGTCAGATGGGTAGATTGCAAAATTTTTCTCCCATTCTGTAGTTTGCTTGTTCACTCTGATGATAGTTTCTTTTGCTGTGCAGAAGCTCTTTACTTTAATTAGATCCCATTTGTAAATTTTGGCTTTTGTTGCAATTGCTTTTGGCATTTTCATCATGAAGTCTTTGCCCATCCCTATGTCCTGAATGGTATTGCCTAGATTTTCTTCGGGGGTTTTTATAGTTTTGAGTCTTACATTTAAGTCTTTAATCCATCTTGAGTTAATTTTTGTATAAGGTGTAAGGAAGGGGTCCAGTTTCAGTTTTCTGCATGTGGCCAGCCAGTTTTTCCAGCACCATTTATTAAATAAGAAATCCTTTCCCCATCACTTGTTTTTGTCAGGTTTGTCAAAGATCAGATGGTTGTAGATGTGTGGTGTTATTTATGAGGTCTCTGTTCTGTTCCATTGGTCTATATGTCTGTTTTGGTACCAGTACCATGCTGTTTTGGTACCAGTACCATGCTGTTTTCATTACTGTCACCTTGTAGTATAGTTTGAACTCAGGTAGCATGATGCCTCCAGCTTTGTTCTTTGTCTTGGCTGTTCTTGTTCTTTGTCTTTGTTCTTTGTCTTGGATGGGTCTTCTTTGATTCCATATGTAATTTAAAGTAGTTTTTCCTAATTTTGTGAAGAATGTCAATGGCAGTTTGATGGGAATAGCAGTGAATCTATAAATTACTGTGGGCAGTATGGCCATTTTCATGATATTGGTTCTTCCTGTCCATGAGGATGGAATGTTTTTTCATTTGTTTGTGTCCTATCTTATTTCCTTGAGCAGTGGTTTGTAGTTCTCCTTGACGAGGTCCTTCACATCCCTTCTTAGTTGTATTCCTAAGTATTTTATTCTCTTTGTAGCAATTGTTAATGGGAGTTCATTTATGATTTGGCACTCTGCTTGTCTATTGTTGGTATAAAGGAATGTTTGTGATCTTTTCACATTGATTTTGTATCCTGAGACTTTGCTCAAGTTGCTTATCAGCTTAAGGAGTTTTTGGGCTGAGATGTTGGGCTTTTCTAAACATAGAATCATGTCCTCTGCAAACAGAGACAATTTGACTTCCTCTCTTTCTATTTGAGTATGTTTATTTCTTTCTCCTGCCTGATTGCCCTGGCCAGAGCTTCTGATACTATGTTGAATATGAGTGATGAGAGAGGGCATCTTGTCTTGTACCGGTTTTCAAAGGGAATGCTTCCAACTTTTGCCCATTCAATATGATATTGGCTATGGGTTTGTCATAAATAGCTCTTGTTATTTTGAGATATGTTCCATCAATACCTAGCTTATTGAGAGTTTTTAACATGAAGGGATGTTGAATTTTATCAAAGGCTTTTTCTACATTTATTGAGATAGTCATGTGGTTTTTGCCTTTGGTTCTATTTATGTGATGGATTACATATATTGATTTGTATATGTTGAGCCAGCCTTGCATCCCAGGGATGAAGCTGACTTGATTGTGGTGGATGTGGTTTTTGATGTGCTACTGAATTCACTTTGCCAGTATTTTATTGAGGATTTTCACATCGATGTTCATCAGGGATATTGGCCTGAAGTTTTCTTTTTTTGTTATGTTTCTGCCAGAGTTTGGTATCAGTATGATGCTGGCTTCATAAAATGAGTTAGGGAGGAGTCCCTCCTTTTCAGTTGTTTGGAGTAGTTTCAGAAAGAATGGTACCAGATCCTCTTTATACCTCTGGTAGAATTCGGCTATGAATCTGTCTGGTCCTGGGCTTTTTTTGGTTGGTAGGCTATTAATTACTGCCTCAATTTCAGAACTTGTTACTGGTTTATTCAGGGATTCAACTTCTTCCTGGTTTAGTCTTGGGAGGGTGTATGTGTCCAGGAAGTTATCCATTTCTTTTATATTTTCTAATTTATTTGCATAGAGGTGTTTATATTATTCTCTGATGGTAGTTTGTATTTCTGTGGGGTCAGTGGTGATATCCCCTTTATCATTTTTATTGTGTCTATTGTATTCTTCTCTTTCCTTTTTTGTTAGCCTAGCTAGCAGTCTATCTATTTTGTTGATCTTTTTCAAAAAAAAAAAAAAAAAAAAAAAAAAACAGCTTCTGGATTCGTTGATTTGTTGGAAGGATTTTTGTGTCTTTATCTCCTTCAATTCTGCCCTGATCTTAGTTATTTCTTGCCTTCTGCTAGCTTTTGGATTAGTTTGCTCTTGCTTCTCTAGTTATTTTAATTGTGATGTTAGGGTATCGATTTGAGATCTTTCTAGCTTTCTGATGTGGGCATTTAGTACTATAAATTTCCCTCTTAACACTGCTTTAGGTGTGTCCCAGAGATTCTCGTATGCTGTCTGTTTATTCTATTGGTTTCAAAGAACTTCTTGATTTCTGCCTTAATTTCATTATTTACCCAGGAGTCACTCAGGAGCAGGTTGTTCCATTTCCATGTAATTGTGTGGTTTTGAGTGAGTTAGTTAATCCTGAGTTCTAATTTGATCGCACTGTGGTCTGAGAGACTATTTGTTAATGATTTCAGTGCCTTTGCATTTGCTGAGGAGTGTTTTACTTCCAATTATGTGATCAATTTTAGAGTAAGTGTCATGTGGCACTGAGAAGAATGTATACTCTGTTGATTTGGGGTGAAGAGTTCTGTAGATGTCTATTAGGTCCACTTGATCCAGAGCTGAGTTCAAGTCCTGAATATCCTTGTTAATTTTCTATCTCATTGATCTGTCTAATATTGACTGGGGTGTTAAAGCCTCCCACTATTATTGTGTGGGAGTCTAAGTTTCTTTGTAGGTCTCTAAGAACTTGTTTTATAAATCTGGGTGCTCTTTGATTGGGTGCATTTATATTTAGGATAGATAGCTCTTCTTTTTGAATTGATCCCTTTACCATTATGTAATGCACTTCTTTGCCTTTTTTGATCTTTGTCGGTTTAAAGCCTGTTTTGTCAGAGACTGGGCCAGAGATAATTTTTAAAATCAGAAATAAAAATGTTTTAATGCTCCAAAAAGGGCTGGGACCTTCTGCCTGGGTAATTTCTAGTCCTAAATTGGCCCTCTTTCCAGGTCATTCAGATCCTGGCTTATGTACTCCTCAGTCCCCTCTAGCTGTGCTCTCTTTCCAGCCTCTCCTGAAACACATTCCAGCCCAAGATCTCACAAGCATTTTAATTCATCGATTTGGGTGAAAGCAAAGGACATGTATATTCAGCGTGCCTGTCTCCAGCACTCCACAGGAGACAGCAGTGCCCCTAGTTACATTCATGCCATGGGCATTAATCAGCCTATACATAAACACTGCAGCCATGTTTTTCTTTTTCTTTTTCTTTTTCTTTTAATGAATAACTGGGTACCAATGAGTACATTTATCACAGTGCTTTTTAAATTGCTTGATTTTTTAAATTCTTTTGTATGCTTCTCAGTGGGGAAAATATCTTGGTTAAGCTAAAACATACATGCAGCAGATCGGTAAGAGAAGGTGAGCATTGCTTCTAAAGAAAAGAGCAAAATTGGGTGCCATGGAATTCTGATACAACAATAAGGTAGATTGTGCTTACAGATTTCATTTTTCAAAGAGTTGATCATTAAGGACAAATTTAGATGACTTAATGAGAACATTGAAATGACACATTATCATCTTAATTCAAATTTCCCCCAAAAGAAGGAAAGTTGTTTTTTATTTTTTTAATTTTAATATGCTTCATCTATGTCACTTCAAAAAGATTCTAAACTCCATGAAGGCAGCACCATGGACAGCTTCTGTGCCCCTACAAATTTATAGTGACCCTCTTTGGCACATAACAAATAGTTATTAGATTAAGTTGAGCTTATTTGAATTGAGTTTTCAAGGTATTTTTCTACCTAGGAGAATCTTAAAAACATATCTTTTTTGTAAATTTTTTAAATTTTACTTTAAGTTCCAAGATACATCTGCAGAATGTGAAGGTTTGTTATGTAGGTATACATGTGCCATGGTGGTTTGCTGCACCTGTCAACCTGTCATCTAGGTTTTAAGCTCCACATGCATTACGTATTTGTCCTAATGCTCTCCCTCCCCTTCCCTCTCACTCCCCAACAGGCTCCGGTGTGTGTTGTTCTCCTCCCTGTGTCCATGTGTTCTCGCTGAATATCATATCATTTTTTAAAAATGAGTTTCTCTTCTTGCTTTCTCTAAAACACTTTGAAAATCACTATCTTCTAGGTTAAAGTCAGTGGCATTCAGCAAAGCCATTTCTGATTTTATGTCTCTTTTTCTCAAGAAGCAAATTGCAAGTGTATGTATAATCATATTGAGTCACACTTAATAATTATATTCTAGGGGAAGGTAAACATTCAGGATTCTCCTTACCGAAAACAGCAGTAAGATCGTTTTTAATCCAATGCCATCCAGACATAGCAGATAATGGCTAGTTCCCTGTGTCAAGAGACTTCACTCTTCATAAAGTCAATACTTAGACAAAAATCAGAACTGTTTCCTTCTTCCAAACCTACTCTGAATCTCTCTCACATCCCAAGGGAGAAATGGTTCCTCACCTGAAGCTAGCTGGTTTGCCTTTGGTGTACCATAATGCCTTGTAGAAGTTAAAGCAAATTCTCTGTTCCCTTCTGGACAACACTTTATTTTTTCTTGACCATCCCAATGTTTGTAATCAGAGGGGACATCATAAATGCTAAATCTGTTAAATATTAATTGACTAGAATTCTGAACATTTAGGTCCTGTCAAACAAAAAGGGGAAATTATCTGAGTAGTTTATAAATATTGTCATTTGGCTGTTCCAGTTTGCTCTTACCACAAAATAAATTATCCTCAAATTTAGCAGGTTAAAATAATAATCCTACTATTATAAATCATGGTACTGTGTGCATTAGTCCATTCTCGTGCTTCTGTAAAGAACTGCTTGAGACTGGGTAATTTATAAAGGAAAGAGGTTTAATTGACTCACAGTTCTGCATGGCTGGGGAAATGCAGAATCATTTCCCCAGGAAACTTACAATCATGGCAGAAGGGGAAGCAAACATGTCCTTCTTCACATGGCAATGTAAGGAGAAGTATGAGCAAAGGGGAGGAAAAGCCCCTTATAAAACCATCAGATCTCATGAGAACTCACTCACTGTCATGAGAACAGCATGAGAACAGCATAACTGCCCCCATGATTCAATTATCTCCCACTAGGTCTCTCCCACAACACATGGAGTTTATGGGAACTACAATTCAAATGAGATTTGGGTGGGGACACAGCCAAACCATATCACTGTGGACCAGAAATTCAGGCAAGGCTCAACTAGTCGATTCTTCTGCTCCATGTGGTGCTGACTGGGTTCACCAAGTGGTAATCAGCTGGCAGATGGTCTGGTCTGGAAGGTTTAAGATGGCTTTGCTTATATGTCTGGCACCTTGGCAAGGGTGGATGGAGATCTAGGCTCAACTGGGACTGTCATCTGGAATCCCTACACATGCCCTCTCCAACACTGTGATCTCAGAGTAGATTCTTGTAAGAGACAGAAAGTGGTCTCTTAAATACTAGCTCTGGAAACTGGCAGAGTGTCACTTCAACCATATGCTGTTAGTCATAAGAGTCACTGAGCCAATCCAGATTCAGAGGACAGGACATAAACCCCACCTCTCCGTGAAAAGAGTGTCAAAGATATTGCAGTTATCTTTAATTGGCAAAGATGCACATCATAAGAAAATAATGCAGCTTTGTATCTCTCACTAATGAACTCATCCATCAAAAGGCAGCTATTATCAAATGATTAATTTAACATAAAAAAGAGCACCAGCCTTGCATCTTAAAGTCATCTGTGTGCCTTTTACTCCCTTATTCCTCATAGCAATTGCTGTCAATACTTTCACCAAAATATCTTACAAATTGGTCCTTTCCTTTCCCCTTACAGTACCTGGAGGTGGTGACTTATAAAAGCTAAGCTTTGTTATGAGCTAATTTTGTGCTAGACATTGTACTAAATAACTTTACAAGCATGATTTCATTTCATTGTGCCTACCACCACTGAGGTATATACTGTCATAATCTCTATTGCATAGATTAAGAAAATAGGACTTTGTGAACCACATGACTTATACATTAACTCCCAGCCATTTAGTGGAGGAGTTTAGATTGAAACCTGGACACCTGACTCCACAGTCTTCATTCCTAACCAGAAACTCCATGCTTACACAAGTAGAGGGCCTTGGCCCAGAGGCATGGCTTTACCTGCATCCTGGCTCCTTGCCTTTGGTTGGGCACCTCTGGTGGAGCAGCTACATGCCCCCCACCAACCCTGTACTAACACAGAGTCAGTGTCTCTCTGTGTGCCTCCACACCTCATGCAGAGGTATCAGTTATTTCTAATATATCTAAATTTTATTTTCCAAACAAAAATTACATACTGCTTTAGGGAGGCAACGGTCTTCTTTAAGGAGAAACAAAACGGACAACACAGGAGAGGTAAGCAGAAAGGATCTGCTGATCATTAGCTGACATACTGTAACTGTCCTGGTTTAATTGGCAAGAGAAAACAGCTCCAAGAGCAGAGTTAAAAATAATGTTCCCAATATTTCAAAATATAAGTGGCACAGAGATAATTAAGACAGCCCAGGATGGCAGCCTCTGGAGTAAGTTATGCTATGTTGTGACTTAACTGGTTTCAGAGAAACTTACCAACTACTGCCTTGATGCCGCAAAGTTATTTTGTGTTTTCTTCACTTTGAGCTGAGAGAGAGGCTGAGGTGTCATGTCCTAAGGCATGGCTTTCCTCAGCCCCAAGGTGGGAAGGAAGTTCTCCTAAAACCCAGGGAGCTTGACTGATGACAGGCTTGCCCGGCAGGTGGGAACAAAACCAATCAAGAATAGATGCACGTGGCTGCTCAGTGGGCCATGCAGACCCTCTGTCCGCCTGGGGCCTGGGGTCAAAGAAGAGCCACCATTCACTTTGAGGCCTTTTCCAAGTCCCAGGGCCGACAGTTCTGACCTTCCACTGCTTTGTCACCTCATCATGTTTGAACTTGGCCTCTACAGGCAGTAACTATGAACCTCACCTTTTACAGTGGCCTCAAAAAATATTGGAGGAATTTTCTGAAAAGCTGCTTTTCCTTTCATGTCATGAATATTTAGAACAAAATGGGGAACTGGGGATGGGGGTTATTAAATCATATGAATACATGTATGTTTGTTTTTTAAATTTTTTTCTACTTTTAGACATCATGTTATTTGTGTAGATTTCTCTGGCCTTCTATCAGGTAGCTTTTTTTCAAACAACTTTGTCATCAGAAAAATATAAGCCCCAAAACACAATATTTATGTCCTTTGTCAGTCTTCCTCCTATTCTTCACAAAAACCTATGTATCATTATAATCAGTGCATCCATGTTATTTTATCTAGATGTTTCACACACAATTTTATCTGAGCTTTTCTAAGAATTTGAATAATTTGTGTGTTTTTTAGTAAAAGGAATACAGTGTTTCAGTGTATTTGCATACATTCACACTATTTAATGATTTATCAACAGGTATTTTGATTAATAAGAACTACTGAAATCAATCAGTATAATAGTCATTAGTGTTCTTATTGTGGATAATAAAAAAAAAACACACATAACATGAAATCTACCCTCAGCAAATTTTTAAGTTTGCAAAAGATCTCACTAAGGATGATCCTGAAGTTTTGAGCCAGTGTATACTGGCTTTGGAGTCCTCAAAGGAGAATCTAATTTTATTTCATATTTTTATTTATATTGTGTTTTTAAAAAATTAGTAATGGCATAAACCAGATAAGAAACAACATAAAGCAGCATATTCTGACTGGTGATCTACATTAAAAGAAAAATAAATAGGTGCCTACTTATATCAAAAATGTATTATCTTGGTTTATATAACAAGGCAAATGAATTGAGATAACGAATAGAAATACAGGAACCGGTAGTTTGGGCAAATGGAGCCGTTTAGTTTTATGTTTAATAGTGCTGGGTCATCAGTAGGATTGCCTTTTCCCAAGGCCAAGAAGGCACCTGCTTAGGAGAGGGTTAACTGGAGCACTTTTATTGTGGTTGGGGGAGATGAGTTTGAAGGCTTCAGAATCTACAAGCCTAGTACCATGGTCAGAGTTCAACATGGAACAGAAACATTGAAATAACCAAACGGAAACTTCCTCACTTTATGGTACAAATCAAACAGCTTCTCACCTTACCTGTAGAAGATAAGTTCTACTAGAGGAGAGAGTGTTTTAATTTCAACAAGAAGAGAACCTGCTAAGAGATGATTTCAACCCCATAACTTTAAACTGTGACTCTATGTTAAGTCCTTATGATCCAACCCTAAAACGTGTCCTTTTTCCCCCAGGCCACAGTAGCTTTCAGACTTTGAATATAGCTGATGTCTTTAACAGAAAACTAAATCTTTCCAAGCAATACTGAGTTCATTTCAGTTCAGTGTAATTTCGTCAACTTTTTTGAGAGCTTATAATGTGATGGGTACCATAATAGGCCTTGAATATACAAAACCAAATCAGAGAATCTCCCCTGTCCCCCAAAAGATGTCAAAGTGCAAATGCTGAAAGGAATGCTGAGTAGTGTGATCACATCCAGACAGATCTGTACATCTTGAGAGATCCAGAAATGCTTCACACAGGTAGATACGCTTCAACTGGGTCTTGACTTTTGTGCATCCAAATTCACAAATCAGCACTTCTTCCCTCATATTCTCAGTTTTCCCCAGACTCCAGAAGAAGACGGGTGAGACCTCCTTTTCTAAATGCAGCTGATCCCTGACCTAATACTGTTTTTACTTCATGTGGAATCATTAGATATATTTAACATTCTGCATTTGGACTAATTTTCTTATTTTCAGCCCTGGTTCTAGACATATAAAATAATTTTGAATCTTCAAACAAAATACAATCGTCCTAAGATTCAGTCATCTATTTCATTTTGGACTATATGAAAGCAAATTTAAAAACGTGAATGCACCGTTATTTTTCATCCAGTTGTTTTAACAATGTGTAAACACAGGTTGGGAACCTGGAGCTCCCAGTTTGCAAATAAATCATGTTCCTGTATTTTAACAGATGCAATGCTCTTGGTGGCAGAGCGACTGGAGGGGCCATTCAACATTGAGTCGGTCATGGACCCGATAGATGTCAAGATTTCTGAAGCCATTATGAACATGCAAGAAAACAGCATGCAGGTGTCTGCAAAGGTATTTGCATTAGTAATGTATCTGCCAATACATGTATGTTATACAGGTGCAGTAACCTAAAAACGAAGTAACTAGATATGTCGGCTGGGCTTATAAATTCTAATATGCTGTCAGCGAGCTTTTCCTGTTGAGCCACAAATTTGCCACTTCATTAAAAATGTCTAACAAAATGGCATTGAGAAGGAAAGCAATTTTTTAGCTTGCAACTACTCAATCACGAAGAAATTATGGGCTGCCAAAAAGTTTCAGAGAGCCCCAAGTATGTTGACTAATCCCTCACATTTGTGAGCAATTTGGGGGGAATTTTCTTTTTAATGTTTGAAATGTCTGCACACCCTCGCCCTGTTCTCTGTCTAGCAACTTCTAATTATATCTTCAGCTGTGCAGACCAGGCACATGTTCTATATTTTCCATTGTAAATAATTAAACATCCCATCTGACTTCCTTTTAAGACTATGGTGTAACTTTCATTAACAAATCTTCAGGAGAAAATGCTCCTTTGTATGAAGTCAAGCACACATGAAAAAGAAAAAAAGTAGCACATTTTCATAAATCATATGAGACAGAGCTCCTGGGTTTGCAGCTGTGCAACACAAATGCCAGGTGCACAATTTTTATTTGTCTCCACCCAGTTGAAGATAAACAGGACCCGCCTTAAGCAAAATTGAGAAGTTTGCAGTGGGTCTCCCGCCTCTTCCTTCATCAACCTTTTTCTCCCATAGTGATGACTGCACAATGCCCTTCTGTTCTCTTGACTAGTATCCCTTTCATGAAACACTAACCAAATCTATATCAGTCCTTTAAACCCAGTGACTGAGTGATTGCATTTTAATTGAAAGTCATTTACACTAAAATACGTCAGGCAAAGAGTTGCATTATTAGCTTTCTTTAATTTTTAAAATCCTTTGTGAAAGAGATTTCAAATATAATCACAGAAGAGGGGACAGGTAGTAGGAAGACATTGCAGAGCAAGAAAAAGGAGCCATGGATTCCTACTAGGTCTCCTTGACTAAGCATGATTCAAACTAGGTTTGGGCTTTTCAGGGTGAACTGGTAGGATGAAGGAGAAGAAAGAATCTGGCCTGGGTCCCTTTTTCTCCATGGGAGATGGATGAGCTAGAGTTTCATAGGCCTTTTTGGGGGTTTTAACGAGCTCAGTGTAGCCTGTGTAAAGGAGGATGCTCCAAATTACCATCACCTGTTGGGGAAATAGCACATTTGGGGTTTCCATGAAAGGCCATTTTCTTTCTTTCCTGTGGAAAAAATAGCAATCATCCATTCCTTTCAAATCTATGCCTAGAAACCAATTAATGTTATTTTGAAAGGCACGGTATCCCGTTGGTGCTCAAGTAATCAGGTGCTAAGATTGCTAATGTTAAAAACAGCTCTAGAGACTAGGACAGGAGGAACACATGGACAAAATTATCTGCAGTTTGAGACCATCACAACTTCTTAGAAGTAGGTGTCTGTTTCCATTGGTGCTTGTGCATACATTTTCCAAGTCAAGTATTCTTTTCTACCCTTTTCATTCCATTCATTCATTCATTCATCAAATATTTATTGGGAATCCATGTGGCAGATATGGCTTTGTACTGGGGACAGGAGTGAAGAAGGCACCATTCCAGCCCTCAGTAAGCTTACTTTCTAAAAGGAGAGACAGACACTGAACAGATCAGCAATTATATAAATTAATTAACATAACATAGTACCAGACAATAATAAGTAATAGGAAGAAGCTTCTCCTCCCCCAGGGCTTGGACATATTTGAACAGGAAGTTTCTATCACTTATTATATATTTTTTTCAAGGAACCTCAGTTTCTCTAAAAGCAACAGCTTCCTCTCTGGTCTCCTGGCTTCCACTCTGGAACCCCTCCAATTTATTCTTCATCCAGTAGCCAGAGTATTTCTACAACATCAATAAGGTCATGCACCACACCCACCTCCCTCCATGTCCCCAGTCTCCCACTTTGCCTTTCAGTGGCTTCTTTTGTACTTAGAATGGAATAAAACTCCTGCAAACTCTTGCATTATCTGGCCCCTGCCTACCTTCTAACCTTGTTTAATACCACTGGCCCTTTTGTTTACTTGTTCAGCCACATGGTCTCTCTCTCAGCTCCTTGAGTATACTTGTAGCTCCTCTCTTCTGTAATGTTTTTCACTCTTCTCACCTTTCAGTATGTCTATCTTGCAATTCTCCATCACAGAAATCTGTCACAGCATCTATTATAACACAGCATTTGTTATATATATAACAAATATATATATAACAAATATATATATATTATATATATATATATGTATTTGTTTGATATTTGTTCCCTACCAGTCTTCTCCTGACTTCACTCACTGAAACTCCATGAGTGACTGGGATCCCAGCTGTGTAGCTAGAACACAGCCCAGCGCTTGGCACATAGAAATTGTAGGCAGATGCTTGTTGAATACATAATAAAGAAAAAAAGGAAATGCACCAGTGAGTGAGCTGCAAACAGCTGTTAAGAAATGGACCCATTTCAAGCAAAGAAACCATGCCTTCTCAAGTCTGACAGAGCTTAAAGGTAAAAAAGAAAAAGAAAAAAAGAAACCGTTTCTGTAATAGTTACACTGTTTGTCCTCAACCAGTTTGTCTTGAGTCTGCTGCATGGCTGGTCATTTCACTCCTGCACCCTGCTTTCTTTGTGGAGTTACATTTCTTCACTTAAAACTAAAAGAGCTCCTTTTTTAGGAGAGTTGGCCTGTTCACACAGGGAGGTGACTGGGAGGCCAGCTTCAAGTTTAAAAAATGTTATTTCTGAGAGCATAGTCTACATACATGGAATCCAATGTCTGAAATCACTCCCACAAAGTTTTGTAGTGTAACAAGTCAGGGTAACTAATGTCACTCACTGCCATACAAATTCATGGAATTTGTGGCACAGTGTGGAGGTTAGACAGTTAGATGTTCCTCCTTTACATTGCTACTGGTTCCCTATGTCCATCCAAACCTAGAAAAATAAATAAATCTTTAATAAAAGGAACACAGGACCAGATATCAGGGGACCTGGATTTTAGGTATGTCTAGTTTACTCACTGATATCACAAAGACAGATTTTAAGTTCCTAATATATACTAAGTGTTGAAATATCCCTTAGTGCTCCATCCTCATCTATAAAATAGCTAGATACAAAGAAGAAATAATATGGTTTTATGGAATATCTTTGCAAATTAAAATGGCAGTTCTCAAGTTGGGGTTCATGGTGTTCTAGGGGCCCCCATGACCATTTTGAGTTGTCTGAGAAATCAAAACTATTCCTTATGATAAAACAAACAGGATTTGCCTTTCCCCACTATGTTGACATTGGTATTGATGGCACAAAAACAATGCTAGCAGTTTAGTATGAGTCAAGTCAGTGGCATAAAAACAGTTTCATTTAAGAAATATTTAATGAAGTAATAAAAATCATTAATTTAAAAGAAGAGGCAAGGTGTGGTGGCTCTCACCTGTAGCCCAGCATTTTGGGAGGCCGAGGCAGGAGGATCACTTGAGTCCATGAGTTCAAAAGCAGCCTAGACAACACAGACAGACTCCCATCTCTACAAAAAATAAAAATTACCCCAGCGTGGTGGTATGAGCCTGTAGTCCCAGCTTCTTGGGAGACGGAGGTAGAAGGTTCACTTGAGCCAGAGAGGTCGAGGCTACAGTGAGCTATGATTATGCCATTGCACTCCAACCTGGGCGACAGGATGAGACTCTGGCTCTAGAAAGGTAAAAAAAAAAAAAAGAAAAGAAAAAAAGAAATTGGCCCAGTGCAAAGAATCTGCTAACTAAATGATTATCTTCTTTAAATTTATTTTTAATTGTCAAATAAAATTGTATATACATGTGATGTTACAAGATTGTTTTGAAATATGTATACATTGTGGAATGGTTAAATCAAGCTAATTAACAAATGCATTGCACCTCACATATTTATCATTTTTTGTGGTGAGAACACTTAAAATCTACTCTCTCAGCAATTTTCAAGTATAAAATACCTTGTTATTAACTATAGTTTAGGTCAAGTATTAAAAATTCTTCAAGAGATCAGATGGTCTATTTATTACTAGAATGCAAATCAGACATTTTTGTGGAATTTTTCCAACTACATTATTATAGTATTGCTGTTAATAAAGAATGTACTTTAATATGATACATATCTTTGTAAGAAATGTTAAAATCAAGAGTAGAAATAATATAGGGAGACCGGACATGGTGGTTCATACCTATAATCCCTGCACTTTGGGAGGCCCAGGTGGGCAGATCACCGGAGGTCAGGAGTTCGAGACCAGCCTAGCCAATATGGCGAAACCCCGTCTCTACTAAAACTACAAAAATTAGCTAAGCATGGTGGTGTGTGCCTGTTAATCCCAGCTACTCAGGAGGCTGAGACAGGAGAATCTCTTGAACCTAGGAGGCAAAGGTTGCAGTGAGCCAAGATTGCACCACTCCACTCTAGCCTGGGCGAGAGAGCAAGACTCCATCTCAAAACAAAAAATAAAAGAAAGAAAAAAAAAGGGATAATATAGGGCATGTAAGAGTCCACTCACATGAGAGGACACAGGACCAAGGGTCAAAAAAATGGCAGAAACAAAATAGTGTCTCTGGTACGGCTGGTACAGAGAAAAGAGGATGCAAGGAATTAAGGAAGAGGAGAGAACAGCCAAACTTTTCAGGAAAGAGGGAAAGGAAGCCAGGAGCCTAATGTGGAAGATGGAGTTAAGGAAGAACTAAAGCCAGCTTTAAATATCATGGAGAGGTAAAGGTGGTTGGAATTTAGACAAATTCCATGGGAAACACCAACAGGATTTGCTGGTGGAACAGATGTATTCTGAAAAGAGATTTTATTTCATCAAGGGAATGGAATTTACTTTTAAATTTAGAAATATGTAGTTTCATTTTCCATATAAGCCACATCCATAAAATTATAATACACATGAACTAGAGTCTAAAATCTATATTCTAGCTAAGAACTGGGTGATTGAATTTATCTTTTTTTTTTTTTCAAAGAAACCCTGGGACACTCTTGATAAACAGTCTCATCACATTTGAAGTTCTGGATTTCCAGACTGAGGCTGAGAATTTACATAACCAGAAATATGGTTAACTTCTGAGAGGCAAGCTCCAGGTGAGGCCAGAAGCTAACTCCTAATTAGGGCCAGATATCCTGAGAGTTGTAAAGTTTAGAAATTAAAATAACTTTTTCCTCTAGGATATGATTGGCAACTTCTCCTTTGGAAATCATTTATTTTATTAAAGCAGTTACTATTAGAAGTCATTCCCAGAGCCTCTTTCAGAAAAGCAACAATATTTATAACTGCCAACTCATATTTATTGAGTGCTTACTGCCAGGGACAATACTAAGTGTTTTACATGGTTTCTATTGTGTAATATTTATAATAGTGCTTGTGATGAGATAGAGCTCCCTATTTCGCAAAGACAGAAAAGTTATTTTCCAAGACAGAGAAGTTAGGTGACTTACCAAGGTCTCACGGTGCAAAGGGTAGAAGAGCATCTGATTCCAAAGCCCATCTCGCTAATCGATGCATAACCCTAACCCTAACCCTAATGATGTCAGTGCCCACTGAGTCAATCTCACACAAGGGCAAGGTTCAGTAAATATCTGCTGAATAGATTAAGTATTAGGAGAAAGTTCAACAGCCTTCAGCAAAACCTGCAATGAGAAGGTAAGGAAAAGGTAGCAAAGCCAGGAGGACCCAAGCTCCCTCCTGCCTGATTCCCTTTACAACTATGCCTAGTACTTCCATATGATAAATTCTAATTAAATATTTCTCTTATCCAGCCCTGTCATTCATTGCTTCCAACCTCTCCTAGAGTTTTGATAGTACACAATATAAAATTCTTTTTTCTCTCTTATGTATCTCTTATGTATCTCTCTTATGTATATGAAGGCCAAAGGTGAACACAACACAGTTTCAGATGGGATATCTCTTTCCCCAAACTCTCACATCATATCTAGGAGAAGGAATAGCTAATCTTTTTCTGCCTAAAAATTGAGATCATGAATAAGTGGGACTTAGAGACTAAAGAAAAGATTTATTCTCACCATATATTTTCATGCTTCAGTCTTGTCTCAGATCTGTTTTTATAGGGACTGTCAGATCCATTTTCTCTCCTATTTGGCCCACAAGGAAGCTATTAGGAATGAGGCGCATTGAAATTATTTCCAAAAAATACATTGGTTATGCCTAGTTGTATAACCAAGTTAGAATATTTTGGTAATAACATGACGCTCATTTCAAACTCCATTTGTATACTTTTTGTACAATATTATATGTATGTATACATTTTTAAAGACCAGGGGCAAGAGCATATTAAAACTTTCCCAATTTCCTTTTGAGGAAAGAATCTCCTAGTAACAGTGACAACCATGGTTACCCTTGGTTGAACACCTGCTGTATCCTTTCAACAAATACTCTACCAAGTACCAGGCACAAGGAATACAATACAGAATGCTATGGTTTGGCTCTGTGTCCCCACCCAAATGTCATCTCTGAATTGTAATCCCCATAATCCCCACATGTCCAGGGAGGGAACTGGTAGGAGGTGATTGGATTACGGGGGCAGTTTTCCCCATGCTGTTCTCGTAATAGTGAGTGAGTTTTCACAAGATCCAATGATTACATAAGTGTTTGACAGTTCCTCCTTCACACACTCTCTCTCACCCACCGCCATATAAGACACGCCTGCTTCTCCTGCCATGATTTTAAGTTTCCTGAGGCCTCCCCAGCCATGGGGAACTGTGAGTCAATTAAACCTCTTTTCTTTGTAAATTACCCAGTCTTGGGCAGTTCTTGATAGCAGTATGAAAATGGACTAATACAGAGGACAAGACAGAGTCCTTGCTCTGGTGACATCTTGGTCTTTCTAGATGCCTTATGTATTTATTTCAAATCCTCACTGCATTCTTGTAAAGAACATTCATTTCTTTATTATACAGGTAAGAAATGTTAAGTCTAGAGAGATTAAGTAGCAAGCCTGAGGTCATGTAACAAACAAATGGTGTAACGGGGATTGCAGCCCAGGTCTGTCAGATTCAAAGACAAAGACTTTCCCAGCATGCCATGCTGTTTCCTCAGTAATTACCTTCCCACCAGCACCAGATAGACTTCAGCCTTTGAGGAGCCAGCCATTTAAGGGAGGACTGTCACCCACAGCATACTATATATAGGGAACCTATTGATAAGAAATGTAGTTGTTAGTGCTTCAAGCCCCAACCAAGCTTACTACATTCACCAGTTTCAATCCTCATCAAAGGCAGGGAAGAGCCTTCATTATTCCATTATCTTCCACAACCGCAGTTACCCAACAGTTCAGAACTTTGCAGATTTGTGGAAATTCCCCAAGGGAAGGGAGAAAAAACCTGAATCTCTGCCTTTGAATTTCAGATGTGTTGATAACCTTCTTCCTATCCTATCAGGGAAGATGAAACTGATCTCACTAGATATCATTTAACTATATTCGGAATAATTTCAAACCTAATATCTAGGAAAAGATTGGTTTGTCAGAGATAATCTAAATTAAGAAGGAAGACTTACTACATTCCAATTGAAACCATCCATTCAATTAATTCTTACTACCGACGAGGGTAGAACCCATTAAAGATGAGCAGGATGGCCTTCAGGTACTTAATTTTCTCTAGACAGTTTTTCCCAATCCACAGCTCAAATGAAGATAAAAAAAAAAAAAAAAAAAAAAACCCCTAAGAGAACAGAACAGAGAATGTAACAACTTCTGTCTCTAGCTATTGGGGCTTAGTTTCCTCATCTGTGAAAGGAGGGGTTAATCTAAATGTCCCCTACCAGCTCTAATAGTTTATAGTTTTATGAACATTATCGCCTTGATTATTACAGGTTTCTTTTTCCAGCATCCAGATCTTTTTTTTTTTCTCCAGATCTTTTTCCTTTCAAAATGTTCGGGGAAAATAATATCTTGGAAATTCAGATGGAGAGAATATCTTCTTTCAGATATCAGGATTAGTTTAGAATTTAGTTCAAATAAATATATTTTTATTCCAGTAGCATTTATCTGTTTTTTTCCTTTGAGCTCCTGTATTAGCATGTCCGTTGTAAGGCAGTGAGCATATTATTCCTTTTTTTGCGGTTATTTTTGTGCTTACTTTCTCCTGCCCAGGATTATAAATTATTTGAGGACAAGAGTTACATCTTATTCATTCTAACATTCTGCGAAGAGTCTTCCTAACACATTGTTTTACACATGGAAGAAACAGTACATTCTGCTGAGTTGAATTCAGAACATGAAAATATAATGCCAGAGAGACTTCCAGCGATAAGGAATAGAAAATACCTTAAAATGTACTTGAAGTTAGTCTAGTATTCTTTAGACTAGGATAGCAGTTACCAGGTCAGATTTTTGACATGAGACTGACATGGGATCTATGTTGTGTGATTTGGGGCAAATTTTTTATCTGTCTAAATTAACTCACATTAAAAATGAGAAAGACTATAGTACCTACTCATAAGGTTGTTTGAGAGCACAATGATATAATCCATGTAAAATGTTTACCATGGAGTAAGTCAAATCAAAACCACTCCCAAAGGCTAAGCATTTTAATTGCTATTATTAAAAATATCTATGGTACCTAAATTCTAAAGAGCACTGACTCATTGGTCTTGTCTCATCTATGATAGTCTGTGGGGTTGTTTTTAGCACCTAAGGTCGGAAGATCAGACTTGCAATCCACACCCCTTCATTAAACCCACGGACGTATGGTGTTATTTTTGATGGCAGGGAATCACTTAGAAAGGGAGATGGATCTCTAAATAAATGTTTATGAACAAGGCTTTTAGGAGAAAGCAGGCTCAAGGGAAGGGGTAGTGCAGGAGACTGTGTCAGCAATCCAACTCTAGTCTGTGCCTGTTGGCTACATCAACACCTCCATAGCAAAGAGCTTTAGAGGAATTTCCATGTAATAATAATTTCCACACTATTCTTACATTGAGGGAAAAATTGGCCTGCTTCATTGACAGGTTGGTCCCTTCTGCCTGATTTCTAAGAAAAAAGTGAATGGCCATAATATTTATAAAGCTTTACATTCTATTTCTACTTCTTTAGTTTTGTTTTTAAAGGAAAAGAGCATATTCTCAATGATTTCTAGATTCACAGTATCTTCTCTATTCAAATTCTATTTGTATTCTGCCTATCAGTTCCCACTTACTGCGCTCCACCGAGAAACAGTGACCTTGAAACATCATTTATTCTTTGATGACTTCATTACCTAGCGCACATAAAATTGGGGTTTGTTCTATTCCTGCTTGTAATATTGCTGCATAACAGGGTCAGATTTTTCAGGTGCTAGGGCAGAGGGAAGAGGGAAGCACACCTTTTTTTTAGAAAGTAAAATGAAGGTTTGAAAACATGCTTATGATGCATTTATGTGATACGCATCCAGAGCGAACTAGTTTTAACTTTCCTTGCATGTAAAAGGGGTACAACAAAAATGTTCTCCTTTTGATGTTAAAGAAAAACTCCTTTATCTCTAATCTTTAGAGATTTATCTGAAGATTTGCTTTCACTTTAACTTCAGGGCCGTAAGATGAGAAGATTACATTTAATGTAGCCTACTCAAGAATAAATGATTGAAACACAATTCAGCTTTAACCCTCAATGTGTATTCTTAGGAACAAGAGAAGGTGCTCTCCTGGTCCCCTGAAAAAAAGTCTCCTTCTGACTTCTTCCTACTTAAGAGAAGAGCACCTGCCATGGAACTGTGCTTCTCATGGGCAGTGAAGTATTGTGTTAGAGAAATTTCAATGGCCTCTGCCCAGTCTCATAAATACACCTCCTTATCCCAGCTCTCAGCACTTCCCTTCTGTGTGGTGATATGCGATCTGGTTTGGTTCTGATCGAGTCATTGCCTCAGCCAGCCTACATGTAAACATGCGAAGGAGCCACATCTGTGGGGGAAACATGCTCATTTGTAGTGTTTGCCCATCTCTGTGGTGTAATTACTCCCTCGTGCAGATTTCAAACTACCCACATGATGTCACTGAACACAGAGTAGAACACCCTGATGTAACATTTCCACCTTATAGATACGACTGACACGATTAACCTCAAGAGCATAGATAATAGTAAAATAATTAGAAAGTAATGAGATTTTAGTATAATTATTACCTTTGTTATTAATATAATTCATATAACTGTAAGTTTATACAACTTAATTTTTAATAATCAATGTGTTTGATAATAAACACATTAATAATGTGTTTATTATTATTAACAATGTGTTTGTTAAACGCAGTTGTTACTGGCTTATGAAATTCCTAAAAACTTAACATGTAGTTTCATGGCCCAGTAAGACCCGGGTCCAGCATACCACTGCTTTTCTAGGAAGATTTCTCAGATGCTCCGGTCTGGGTGAGTTGCCCCTGTGGATGTTCCGTCACACTTCTTACATTCTATAATAATTGCCTGATTTCTTCTCCAAACCCTCTTGGGAGCAGGGACGTGTCCAATTGGCATATCCCCAGCACTTATGTTTGTGACACTCAACAAATATTTGTTGAATCGTAGGTGGAAGGAATGGTAGAGCCCGTCTGATGTAAATTCCATGTTTACTTATATTCTGCAAAGTGATCTTACAGAACAGCTTTAAACCTTACCAGCAAAGGGCATATGAAATAATAATCATTTAGTCAGGCCAAGAGGATTAGGGCTTTTTTCCTCTCCACACTCAAAAATTTGCTTCGTAAAGTTCCTTGTAACTCCTCCTTCCTCACCATTTGGGAGGAAATATCAAGGTGTTTTGCTGCCTGAGAAATGCAAATCCTTCAGGGAAAAATATCTTCTCATGCAATGCAAATGAAAAGAATTTCTTTTATTGTAGAAAAGATTTTAAGAAGTATGCAATACATCTGACAGATATTCTGGAACCAAGCTGTGTGAGCATCAGGAGTAAATTTTTTAAACCTTAAAACTGACACAGTAGCTGGCTTTTTAAAATTGAGGCCAATGAAAAGTGGACAAAACTAAAACTGATGACTTTCCTTGGTTCAGTAGAACCCAAAATTCTCCTAACAGAGTGCTGAACCCATCCAGGGACATAGAGTTTGCCAGAGAACTTGGCCTGAGGACCATTGTAATCAATCTTTAAGGAAAGAAAAGCATGAATCAGGGAGCAAAGAAAAAAGAGAAAAACAAAATGAGAGGAAAGGGAAGAAAAAAGATGACTAGAGAAGAGATTATTCTAAGATCTAAGGATGAATAACTGTTTTGTTAGAAGGCAACCCATAAAAAAAATTACCACACTAATTTAAAAAAAAAACTGACATTTAAAATGCCTTTGTAGTGAGTATAATAATTTTATATCTAAAGAAAAAGTCATCATCAAGATGTTTTAAGTTTATATTCAGGAAAACACTTTTTATGCTATTAGATGAATGCTGTTAGAAATCCCCTAAAAGTGTGTGAAATGAATTTCTAAGGTGCCAGTTATCTTATGTAATAGTATAATGTAGCTCCTTTTGCTACTACTTCTAATGAAATTTTTTTAACATATTTCAACTAATTCTGATTTGCTTCCTAATGATACGTGAATGCTCCCAGGCACACACATTTCAGTCACCACTTCCACTTTGAGAAAGGCCCTAGCTCTGTGCTTAAAGTTTTGTTTACCTGTCCTGTAAAAGCAGTCTATTAAATTGCAAAACTTCAGTGTATGTCTAGCTTATTTTAGACATACCTAGACCATCATTGGCAGGGAAAGGATACAACTGCTCCAATGTACAGGTGCCGCTGTTTATCATTTTGACAGATTGGTGATACCAGGAAGTAAGGAGCCCAAGTTGTCTGCCACTTTGCAGTAAGCAATGGCCATTGCCTGAGCTCTGAGACCAGCTGTCTCCAGCACCCACGGCTCTGCTAGCTCTCCCACGGGCCAATCAGGAAGCCAATGTAACTATTTTGTGTGCAAGGTCCTCCTAACTGGCTTATCAAGCTCACTGAGTAGCTATTATCAAGTGATCAGGAAACAGTATTTTGGGTCTCATTATCACTTTAAACAAAGTTGTCCATTTGGCTTTGCTTTAATTTAGCCCAGTAAATGTAGTAAAGGAAATATCAAATAATTTGTTTTACATGGATACGTGATTCATTCCTTCAGTCTGAGGAAGAAATGTTCAACCTTGATTTTGAAGAGATAATTGATCATTTGAGATAATGCATATAAAACACATAGCACAGTGAAGTGTCTGTCCTATCATAGACACTTGATAAGTGTTCATTGTCTTTCCTTTCCTATCTTTTCTTTCTCATTACAGAAATCTACATGCTAATTGCCTTCAATAAATGTTTGCAAAAGGGGAAGATTATGACTAAAAATTTTATTTCTTCATAATCTTTCATTCTCAATTTTTTCAAACACATATCATGTGCTGGTAACTCCTACAGATACTGGGATACAGTAATGAACAAAATGTATGAAAACCTATTCATCATAGAGCTTAAATTATTCATGTGTAATTCTGCATAATCCTTAGATTTGATTTATTACCCATTATTATTCTATTTAATTACAGATTACTTACTTAAAATAAGGCACCATTATACCTCATGTTTTCAGTGTATTCTTCTATGCATCATATCATTCTATCTTCCCAACAGCTTTGAGAATTGGGGAGAACATTGTAACCCCAAGGTCACACAAGTATTAGGAGAAAGATTAATATTAACATTCCAAACTTTTAGACTTGTGTTTGTGACCTTTTACAATGTTCTGAATGTATGTGTCTCTCCAAATTTCATATACTGAAATCCTAACACCTAAGGTGATGGTATTTGGAGGTGGAGGCTTTGGGAGGTAATTAAGACATCTGGGTGAAGCCCTCATGGGCTGGATTAGTGCCTCTGCAGAAGAGGCCTGCAGGAGCTTGTTAGTCCTTTTTGCCCTTCAGCCATGTGCGGACACAGCAAGAAGGTGCCATCTATAAAGCAGAGGGCCCTCACCAGATACCAAATCTGTTGGCACTTTGATCTTGGACTTCACAACCTCTATAACTGTAAGAAATAAATTTCTGTTGTTTATAAATTACCTAGTGTAAGGCATTTTGTTATAGCCACCAGAATGCACTGATAACACCTATTGGTTACTCCACAGCCATTTCTTGTGAAAATAATGGCTGCACCTGGACAAATATATGGTATCCACACTAATGAAGATACGATAGCTCCTATTTCCTTGAGTATAAATGGAATATATTTGAATTTCCCAAGTAGTAATCTAACAGTTCATTCATTGACACTGTAATATAAATTAGAATCTCATAGGTAAATAAAACATTACCCTTAAAACATCAAATCTAATTAAATCCAGGTAACATTAACTGTTACTTGGATTTAATATAAAAGATTAGAGCTCTGTATGCAAATTTCAATATTTGCCTATATGAGAATAGCAGCACCTTTCCCCCATTATGGAAACCTGCTGAGTAGAAAGTGAGAAGACAGAATTTTTAAAAACCACAGGAGCTGAGACAGGATTTACCTGCAGCCACTGCTTTTCAGGTTGCCAGTAATGACTTTTTAAATGTATCATCAAGCTGCAAAAGACAATGAAGAAGATAAAGAAGACAAAGAGGTGAAGGTATAAAGCTACATGTGCCTCCAAAAGAGTGGGCACCTTAGTTTATTTTAAGAGAAATATGTTAAGATGCCCTAATATTTTTAAAGGAAAAATACTTGTATTTAGAAACCTAAGACACAGCACTTAAACCTGTTATCACCACACCTCCTCTTCCTTCCCATCCCTCCAGAATTATAAAATGTTTCTCCTTTCAGCCCTTCCTATCCTAATGTCAGCTTCTTTAATCTCAGAATGCCAACAGACTTCTGAGACATTATCTTAGTAATCCTCTTAAGACAGAGGATTCATGAGCCAGATATCTTCCTAAAATCCACAGGTTTTGCAAGTCAGCTAGGTGGAAGGAGAATTCCTTTGTACATCTGTAGCATCTGTCTACGTTGAGGTTTCCAAATACTTTCCAGAATTATCTAATTATTGCTTTCAACATCCCTTGGAGAGAAGCAGGCAGGGGTCAGGAGGTGGTAATACCGATTCTATTTCTTAAAGGGGTAGAGCAAATGATTTGTACCACAATAAGTTGGCTTATCCTGCCGCGATAACCTCTAAAAACTTCTGTTCTGTTGTAAAAAGAAGCCCTTTAGTGTCTTAAAATAGCATTCGTCTCTGGAATTAAAAGCAGAGGAGGGTGGAACAGCTTCACAAATACCTCTAAGTAAATGCAGTTCTATCTGAATCATGTCTCTCCTTGGCAGGTTACAACCACCTTCACAGTATATCTCAGGGTGGGTTCTTTGGAACATCAGTCTTATGAGAACCCCATGAGGAAACCATGGTCAAATAGTTTTGGGAAACACTACCGATGTCATCCTCCCTGTCAATGAGTCTGACCACATGTTATCATGATGGAGCCCTTGTGAAGTTACCTAATTTAACTTTAATAGGTGGAATCTATGATTTATGTAACAGCCATTTGCCCTTAAAATAATATTTTGTGGAAAACATTTAAGAGACATCCATTAGCAAGGTGCGGTTGGCATGCACCTGTGGTCCCAGCTACTCGGGAGGCTGAGGCAAGAGGATAGCCTGAGCCCAGGAGGTTGAGGCTGCAGGGTGTTGTGTTTGTGCCATTGCACTCCAGTCTGGGCAACGGAGTGAGACCCCGTATCTAAAATAAAATTAAAAGATTTTTAAAAGGTTAAAAAAAGAAAGAAAAGAACAAGAAACATCAGACCAGACATTTTTTCTTCAAATTTTCTTATCTAGAAAGCAAAACTTCTGGAAAATACAGATTATGGCATGATAAAATTAACTAATTATCAGGCATGTACTTTTCTAGATACATGGTTCTGTTTTTCTGCCTTACATATTGTACTTTATCATCATAGTGTATCTGTGTGGTAAATAATATTGTTATTCCCATTTGATAGACGAGCAAACTGAGGCTCAGAGAGGACCCTGTAAATGTTGGCATGGCAATAGGCTGTCCTCAGCCTCATCCATCTGCCCACCGATACATACTTGTCCTTGGTAAATGCGATCAGTTTCAGGGCTTTAAGTACCATCTTTAAGCTGATGATCCCAATCTCCATCTCCAGCCATAACCAATTGATCTACTGACTCTCATTGAACCTACAGCCCTATCCATCACATTATTATTTCTCAATTGTTTTTTCCCCTTATTCAAAATGTAAAATGTTGGGATACCCAAGCCACTGAGGAAAAGGCTAATTGGTCTCTTATACTAACCTAGCCATGGCCTTCATGAGCTACAAAACTGTGCCTAACTATACTGCTGCTAGAGCAAACTCAGAAAATTGAGACAGTCCAAATTTTCTGCCTAAAAATTTCCTTTGTCACCCACCCCATGACCCTCATATTTTAAAAATACTTTTTTCAGGATAACAGATTGCTTGCTGTCTTAGTCTGCTCAGGCTGCTATAACACAATGCCATGAACTGGGTGGCTTATGAAAAACAGAAATTTATTTGTCACATTTCTGGAGGCTGGGAAGTCTAAGATCAAGGCTTCAGCAGATTTGATGCCTGGTGAGGACCTGCATGGTGTTTTATAGATGATGGCACCTTCCCACTGTGTCCTCATATGAGACAAGGGTGCTCTCCGGATCGTTTGTTGTTGTTTTTTAATAAGGGCACTAATCCTATTCTTGAGGGTAGAGCCTAATCACCTCCCAAAGGACCTACCTCCTAATTCCATCACATCTGTGATTAGATTTCAACTTATGAATTCTTGGAGGACACAGATATTCAGACACATGTATTAAACATCAAATTATTAATTTTTACTTTGTAAGTCATCTAAGTTATATGATAGATATATGTTAAGGTATATTCTCAGTATAAGACTAATACAAAGGTTTTTTATCATTTCTAGGCAAAAACAACGGCCAAGTACTCCTTTGTAAACCATTCTTATTAGGTTTTGTAAAATTCTGAAAAATAGCTCTTGATCCCTAGGCTGGGAACTTCTGTAATGGAGGGGTCCTTGTGCCCACAGCTCCCAAGATGGCCACGGGCGGCTTCCAAGATGACGACAAGCCTCTTGTTCTCTGACCTGGGGTTCTTGGCCTCACAGATTCCAAGGAATGGAATCTTGGGCCATGGGGTGAGTGTTACAACTCTATTAGAAGCCGTGGGTCACGGAAGAGAACCGTGGAATCCAGCGACTAGTGCTTAGCTCAATTAGGACAAACCCAGGCACTTAGCCGTGCAGGAACAATGGCAAGACTTTAGCCCCATCTGGAGCAGCAAGGGGCACCTTGCTGGATCAGGAGCACAGTGGACAACCGCCGGATCCGGAGGGGTGGGAGTCAGCAGTGGGTCTGCAACGGCAGCAAACAGCAGTGGTGGATGGTGAGCGAAAGCTCAGCTCCAGCCGTAACAAACACAGACCAGAAGAGTGTGCAGTTGCAAGATTTAATAGAGTGAAAACACAGCTGCCATACAATGGGAGGGGACCCAAAGAGGGTAGCCCTTGTTGGCTGGAATGCCTGGGTTTATATCCCGATCATTGTCCCTCCCCCTGTGCTCTTAGGCGATAGGTGATTGGCTATTTCTTTACCTCCTGTTTTTGCCTAATTAGCATTTTAAGCTCTCTTTACTACCTGATCCGGTGTGAGCTAAGTTGCAAGCCTCGTGTTTAAAGGTGGCTCCGGTCACCTTCCCAGCTAGGCTTCAGGATTCTTAGTCGGCCTAGGAAATCCAGCTAGTCCTGTCTCTCACTTCCACACTAAAGGGTTTCTTTTATGGCACTTCTGTTTTTCTAAGGGTATGATAGGATCTCTGTTTAAGGGCTTTCAAGATGTGAGGTTGTTGTGACAGATTGTTATGTAGGTCTCCACCTGATTATGTGGCCAGGTGTTGTTTCCAAAGTAATTAGAAGTCAGTGTGTTCCTCAGTTTTGGTCACAGACCCAGTGATTTCTGCATGGAAGCTATCTTCAACATCCAAACCTGACCTAAATAACAGAAAGCTAGTAGGCTATATTAACTAACCTATGTTCTGTAATAATTAACTCCCTCCAAAAAAAAAAAAAAAAATTCCAGCAAACGTGAGGTTTTTCCATTATGATGAAATATCTCCCTAGAACACTAATATTCTTTCAGGGCATTCGTGTTTCTTTGATTTAACTTAACCCAGTGAGCCAGATTTTTCCCAAAGGGTGAATTAAAAAGTCCATTAACTCTTTCAGTACATGGCTTCATGAAATCTCAGCAAGGGCATTAGTATTGTTTCGCCTTAGGCTTTACATTTTTTAAAAGTCAGCTGTCACTTTCAAAGCAATCTAGAATAGCACACTCAACAGATCCCTGGAGCTTTGGAAATGTTAATGCCCTCCATCAGCAGCGACCTTGCCAGAGGGAAGTGATTTAGGCACTAGGGAGAAAAGGGCCCACTATCTTTATCACACCGGTTTACACCATCAGCTTCAGAAATTGTGTGAGAGAAGAATAATCAATAGTGTGTTAAGACCAATCTCGAGGAATGCCAAGACAAAGTACCGCCGCTCTGCAAAATGCTGAGTTGAAGGAGAACTTTTGAATACAACAAAAGAAAAATTAGCTGTAGTGGTAAAACAAAATGAATTGTGTCTCAAGACGGAATTCGTCATTGTGAATGGCACTCAGGAGCTCTCTGCGTACTTCAGTGGAATCACATCATATGCGTTATGAAAAATGGTTATTTTAGAGTTAAACAACACAGAATGAAATAATAAAACTGGAACGAATGCGTTGCAAGTATACTACATGCAAGTTAAGGATCAGCCCACGTAAATAACCCCAAAAAGTTTACTGAAGGAAAAATATCTAGAAAAATCATCTGCTATGGAGAAATGGAAGAAATAGAATAAAGTTAAACTTCATCAAAGTTTCCTGAAAATGTTACTGCATTTCCTGTAGTTCTAGTAAAGGTATTATCTCTCGATAACCAGCACAGAGTGTAAAGCTTCTAAAAACAGCAAAGGAAGTGTCTCCACACCACCCTGAGTGAAATCACTGTGGAAAAGAACTGGCAGCTCAGTCCCTAAGATCATTACAATAAAATGTTTGATTTCCCATAGCAATCTTAATTGTGACATGAACAGCTGTCAACAACAAAATTAGAGGAAGCTGTTATTATATGGATTTCATCCACATTTGCTTGTCCTATTTCTATACCACTGCTCAAGAGAGTGTTTTTAAAGAATTCTTCCAGTAGAGATTTTCATTACTCAAAGGGGAGTCACTGAAATTATTTGGCTTTATATGCTATACAATTAAATAATTTGTCATGATAACAGGAATCCCAAACGGATGTTTATAGAATGTCAAATTCAAGTATGTAAAAGTGAGATACAATTCATTTAATCCTGAAATCATCCTGTGGAGTAACTATTGCAATCCCTATTTTTAGCACAGTTGATTCTCTTTATTGTAGTTATGTTCTATAAGGTCACTGCAAACATTGACTTAGCAAATACTGAACTGTTGCAGCAATGAGAAATACAAGGTTAGGCTCCTGCAAGCCACTGGGCACAACAGTTTCATCAACCAATCAATATGTAGCTTTGTGTTATGTGTGTTTCTGTGAAAAGACACCTTATTTAATATATATTGTTGATTCATTAACATTGAACTCATAGCACTATAACTCAGGCCTGAAGTTTATCTAACATACATATTTTTGCTATAAGACACATTACACATCTTGTGGTTAGGAAAGCTTGACAGTACTTCAGCCCGATGCTTGGGGACCATTTTAAACATTGAAATCAACAAGAAAAAGCACAAAAATGTGAAAAACATTGTACTACAAAGACCACAAAGAGAACACTTGTTTACAGTCTGAGAGCTGAAATAAGGAGAGTGTCTTCTCCAACCTCAGCTGGGAACATGACTCAGATTTTTTGGCACTGTGTCTCTATGTCCATGAGAGTGCTGTGAGTATTAATTCTGGGGTTACAAATAAATTTTAATGAGTAAGCAAATTTGCAAATATGTATCTACCAATAATAAGATTGACTGTGTATGCTGAAACTATGAGTCAGGTATTACAGTTGGTCACTGTGTATATGTCTGGGTAATTCTTTCTGTTATATTAGTGGTTATACTTGTTTACATTTCAAAATTAGAGTTTATTGGAGGTAAAAGTTTCATAAGAAATGCGGACACCATTGCATTGCACATTTCTGCCTCATGAATTTAGGAGAAAACTCATTGTATAGCTGTTTTTACTTTTCCATGGTTCTTCCAGGTCTTTCAGGGATGTGGTCAGCCCAAACCTGCTCCAGCCCTCAGATCTGCCCGCTCAGCTCCTGAAAATTTTAATACACGTTTCAGGCCCTACAATCCTGAGGAAAGACCAACAACTGCTGCAGGCACAAGCTTGGACCGGCTGGTGAGTATTCTCAGATTGATAACCATGGCGGATGCTTTGTTTTACCAAGGTCATTCTTTGAAACTCCCAGGAGATTCTGGAAAAGTTTGTTATAAGAGTCATCTCATGCTTATATCTGCCTCTGTTCTTAATTAGAATATTGAAAAGTAATGGGATCTTTCTTTTGGGTCATGTATTGGATTATTTAAGAAATCTATTAATCCATTAAGAAACTATTAATGCATGTGTGCAGTGACCACATTTTCAACTTCTTATTTCTCATGAAATATTAATTTGAAAACTAAGTTGCCAGTTCTTCCAGAGATATAATTGCAATAGCACATTTCTTACTCATCTGCTTCAGTTCTTTTCTGAAAATGGTTATGTATTCAATTATGATATAATGCAAGTTTATTATGACTTCTTATTTGCAAAGTTTTCTGTTTGAAAGACCTTGCCCAGAAACCCCAAATCAATGTTACTATCATTTTTTTTTCTTTTTTATGTGTCTTTAAAAAGTTGGAATCCTTAGAATTAGTCAGTCTTTGAGCTGTTTAGATATGTGTCAGGGGACTCAGTGATATCCATCATCAAAGCAGTTTATAATACTCGGAAAATATAACCATAAACATAGTAAATACAATTTTTAAATGTGTTTTAAAGACCAAATTTTGCTATAAAAAAAAGCTCATAATTTCAAAGAAATACTGCCTGATTATTTTTAATTCAATTTCTTCCATTTGTAGTACTATAAACACTTTATATACCTACAATTGTTAGTGCTATTAATGTTGCTTTGCCAATTATCTTGATGTAAAATTAACAGATGAAATCCTTAATGTCATAAAGCACTTGAACCACATCTGACTGTGTCATATAAACTCAGATCTCAAAGACTGCCAGTTATGAAAATACTTTTATTAGTCACTGTTATAAATTGCTTTATGATTTTAGTTAATATCCTTCTATAGTGTAGAACTCATAAGATTATATTGGTTGAATTTGGCCTCAAAGTAAGTACATCTCAGCATTTCTGTCTATAAAAATCATATGTGCTTACAACCTAAAGGCCTATCCATGAAGTATCAAAATGAAGGGGTAACTAACTGTTACATTTTGTTATAAATTTATTGCCATTTATTAGCAAATAAAACCTTCTCTCTAGTGTAGATATTTGTAGTTGCTGCAACCTTCTACTTTACCTGGCTTATATCTATTCTTTTTTTTTCCCTTGAGACAGGGCTTCACTCTGCCCCAGGCTGGAGTGCAGTGTCATGATCATGGCTCACTGCAAACTCGACCTGCTGGGCTCAAGTGATCCTCCTACCTTAGCTTCCTGAGTAGCTGAGACCACAGGCATACACTACCATGCCCAGCTTTTTATTTTTTTGTAGAGGCGTGGTTTTGCCATGTTGTCCAGGCTGGTCTCGAACTCTTGAGCTCAAGCAATCCACCTGCCTCGGCCTCCCAAAGTGCTGAGATTACAGGCATGAGCCAATGCGCTCAGCGGCTTACATCTATTCTCTATTGCAGTTTCAGGAAAAGTTTTAAAATAGTCACCATTTTTCTTTTAAACAACCAATTAGATTCCACCAAATAACTAGTCAGCTGTTTTAAAGAAATGATGGTTTTCATTAGATTATACTGTTTAAATTTTACTTTACAAATTGCATTGTATATCAAGATCTTTCTAACCAGAGGATAAATGGTGAGTATGGGTTTGGTCCCTTTATTCCCATTTTCGCTGGCTCTAACTTAGTTATTGGAACAATTCAGTCTTTTCTGAATTTTTGTAAAATCTAATTTAAGAACAGGAGTACAATGTGAGATGAATAAGTTCTAAAGATCTGAGGTACTACATTGTGCCTGCAGCTAACAATAGTGTATTGTTCACTTAAAAAAAACTGTTAAGAGGGTAGATGTCATGTTAAGTATCCTTACCACAATAAAATAAAATAAAAAGTTTTAAAAGAACTGGGGTACATTTTGCACTTAGTTAAAATTGCACTGAATTTGAATAATATAATGATATGTATGGCAACTAATTAATTTTTTCCCTTTGAAACAGAGAAGCAGTTTTCCCTCATCCTCGGGAGAAATAAACACACACCCTTAAACAGGGGAAGTAGAGCAAGAAAAATATGTTTCTAAAGACAATGTTTTTGCAGCTTAGCATAAACTAAGTAAAGCATCAACACTTCGAGAATTTTCTCTGGTGTTTAAAATCTGATGGACATGAAAATTGAGATTTGAACCTTTTATAAAGGAACTTTATTGGTAATGTTCAAAATGCCCTAGATATAAAGGTCTCAAGAGTATAGCCAAGTAGCAAACAGAATGAAAATCTTCTACCTTTTGCACCCCTCAAAAATATATTTTATCCATCTTTTTCTGAAAATGATTGGTAATGGTTAAACGTATCATCACAAGTAAAAGCCAAGGACCAGACTCTGTGCCTAAGTATTTAAATCAATAAGCCAATTTTATTCTAAAACATTCTCAGACAGCATGTAGATTTACTTCCTCAAAGGTGTGGCTTCAGGCTCTGTAAGTGAAAATTGCAGTTTTACTGATTTTTTTATTAAATTAATTTCTGATCCCTTCCCAAATGGTAAGAATTAGTGACGTGTAATGCACAGCCAGCCATAAGCCCACTTTGCTCAGCTCCTGAGAACAAGGCACTGTTTGTGCATCAAACGGAGCTATAACAAGGTTATTCCTGAGAGGCATGAGTTAGGTCCAAAGCTAATAAGAGTCTCAGCAGCCATTGGCTCCCCTGAGGCCTTCGTCCTTTGGGGGTCCCAATATAGCTCTGAACACTGGAAAGGTGGGGGAGTTACCCTTGGCCAGACTCCAGTCCAACAGTCAAACATGCTCATCTTCAAGAAGGATGCGCAGTGAAACTATCCAGATGGGTCTGTCATCCATTACAGCCCATTTAGGCTGTTTATAAACAAGTCTCATATTACCTACTCCTGTTTTAATTTTCCCTGGAAAAGATGTTTCCTGAATATTTATAAGAAGCATGTGTCTGAGAAAAGGAGGATAATTGGAAAAGATTTCTCTTCATTTCTTGAAGTGTTTCAGCAGAAAAATGCTTCAAAGGACGATATCAAAACACTACTCCAATCACCCCACCCCTTTTGCCAAAGTGAAAATAACTATAAAGCACTTGGAGAGTTACTTCTTAGTGCCATTTAAATTAGTACCTGTGGTAATAACTTTGGGCTCTGTTGGTAAATGTTCTTATATCAGTTATTCTAAAGCTATTTTTTTAATGTGAACTGGTCATTATGGGGTTTGTTTTAAAAATAAAACTACCAACCCCAAGCTGAGTAAACTGCTGCTAAACCTTATATAAAATAATTGAAAACAAAACTCTCTCTTAAAAAATACACCAGTTCCATCATTTAACATCTTATTATATTTATAAGGAACTTATAAATTCTTTTGTATCTCTAGGGAACATTTCCATTTGCTCCTCTAAAGTTATATACACATAAGAAGCAGTTGAGGTAGTCAGAAGCTTTCAGACATACTACCCTAAAGTGGTTTGTGTTATCCAAGAATGAGTGAATGTATTTTTATAAATTCAGCTGCTCACGGAAAGCCAACTCATCTGAGACTATCGCAGTCCCTACCGCCAACAGCCATGATTTGTTGAGGATACTAATGTTATCAACTGCGGTAATTCAGTTAACAGAGTCATCCTACCATCACGTTGCTTTCTTGTCACCAACAAATTCCCCTTAGAAGCCCCTCTGTCCCAGCTGACTATTAATGACTTTCAATCAAACAGGCCAGAGATTATTGTTTGTACTCAGGAAGAGACTGGTTATGTTCCTTTATTCTTAAATGTGTACTCTGCAAATTCTCTTACATAATTTGATGTGAAACTATAATTTTTTAAAAGACGGTTCCAATTCACTGGAAATGTCAAGTATAAAAATAAATCAGCACAAAATAGCTCGATTTTTAAGATCTGAGCATCAAAAGGTATTTCAAATTAGCCTCTGTAAAAGGCAGTTAGTTGTACAGCTCAGAAAATTAGAGCACAACATGTTCTACAGCCCACAGACGCACTTGGACAGGGAGTGTCAGTTACTTTATTCCAGCTGATTCATTAGAGTAAAAATGGACTGTGCATGGTGTATCTTAGAGGAATATATTTTATAAAAGTAAATTAAAAAAAAAAAAAGCCAGGTTTGGAAGTTAACAAGTTGGTGATGACTTAGACCCCTAAATCTCCAGTAAGTATTCAACACTATACTGTGGATGTGGATTTCTCAAATATCCTACTGGTCATTCTGAGGGAATTTGGGGTGGGGATGGGTGGAATGCCAACCAACAAAGCTAAACTTTGTGCCTGTTCTGTGCTATTATGTATAGAATAATCTCTTTTTCTTTTTCCTTTAAATTTGTTTTCCTCTTGCTTCCCAGAGGACTGTGTGGCGGACTATGCAGCATAGTGTAAGCATTGGTCTTATTCTTCCTCTCATTCCCATTTGTCTTGGTACAGTCATTCCGGAGAGTCCCTGAGAAATTCCTCCTCCACTATCCCTTTCCAAATTATCTGGAGTGGATTGAATACTGCACATAGCCAACTTGTTTAGTCGTTTCCTCTCTGCTTGTGATTTATGGTTAACAACCATTTTCATATTCTTTTCCAATGGCCAAGTTTTCCATCTAATCTTGGTGGAAGACCAGCTCATCGAATGGCTGATTTAAATTCTGTCCCAATGTTCAGACGATGCGTAGTCTGCCTGGAAAACTAGCTCTTCCCTGTTAGAATATATTGGCCTTTTTCTTCTTGTGCTAATAAGAGCAAACCAACATCAGCCCTCATGCATAAGGTGCTAATGTTTCCATTAGCTGAGACATAGAAAATTCAAGGGATTAAAAAATAGGTTGTTTGCTTTTCGTTTTCTACTTGAATTTCCTGATATCTTTCAGAGCATTCAGAGCATTTGGAGAGGGAACATTGGATATTTTTTACTTGAAAGATTACCCCCAATATGGGGCTGAGGACAAGAACACTCAGGTTATCTTACTTGAGTATATTAACCAAAATAGTCAAGTTCTCTAATCCGGTTTCCACAATACCATTGCATGCTAATAACACTTTTTTTTTTTTTGAGATAGAATCTTACTTCTTCCACCTCCCGGGTTCAAGTGATTCACCTGCCTTGGCCTCCCGAGTAGCTGGGATTACAGGTGCACACCACCACACCCAGATAATTTTTGTATTCTTAGTAGAGATGGAGTTTCACCATGTTTGCCAGGCTGGTCTTGAACTTCTGGCCTCAAGTGATCCGTCCATCTGGGCCTCCCAAAGTGCTGGGATTACAGGCAAGAGCCACTGTGTCCAGCCCTGATAACACTTCTTAAATACATGCACTCTACATGGTATCATCGACCGAGGAAGGAAGGTGACTCTCACCTGAGGGGTACATATTTATTTGTGCAGCACACCTGTGACATCATAGTGTTAACTGTCTGGCCTTAAATCCAGCAGTGATAACACAATGTCTAAAATCCCTTCTTTGAAATCATGTTTTTAAAAAGAAATTGTCCCCTGAGTACTATCCCCATTCATTATTCCTGAGATCATATGCCCATATCCACATGCCCTGAGACCAGGGCAATTTGGGTGAAGAAAGTTAGGAGGTAAATCTGGAACAGGAATGCTGCAGAAAGGAAGACCTTGAGAAGGGGACAGGGAAGAGAAAAAGCTCAAGGGCTCCTGACACTAAGAGGGAAAGGGGAGGGGAAAACATCATGGGTGGGACAAGTCAGGGTTCTGTTCGATTGGTCCCATTGATAACTAAAGTGGCTTCAGTTAAGTCAGTAGTGTCTGCCCTTTCCAACACAACCTCTTGGGAGCTCCAGGTTTTCCTGCAGCTGGTCCAGTTCAGTTTCCTTATCTAATGGTTATCATGACCCTTGTAGCTTTCCCGAAGAGTTATCACTTCCTTGAACATACTGGAATGAATACATATCATAACATCCCTTTGTCTGCTGGACTTCCCTACTTGTCCCTATAACCTTATCTAGGCCAAAACAAACAAACAACACAAAAACCAGATGTCTGTTTTATATATGAATCTTCCAAAAATACACTGTAACTTTTGAAATTCATCGGTAGGTCATTGGTGACAAACATGTTGTTAATATTATTACATACATATTTAAGTACTTACAAAAGATCATCAAGATATGCAACTTTTTTAATTGTTCTGAAACAAAATGGACAAAGCAACTAACATTCTGGCATTATTTCCTGCCTGATAGTTAGTACCAGTTTCAGTAAAATGCTGGTGATAAAAATGTTCTTCCATGCCTCTTTGGGGCTGTTTTGGTGCGATTTAGAAACTGTTGGTTATAAGAAATCAGGAAACTGTCTGTTGTTCATTTTAAATTGCCATGGCATTTCATTGTCACCTCAAAGGATTCTGCACCCAGCTAAATCCACTAGTTTGCATTTCAAAAGGATGTCAGGCTGTGCTTAAGAAACTGCTTTATTATCTAGACCTTCAGCCACTGTGTTTAGGTGAAACTGATATTTCCCACCTTCCACCCCAATACAGACACACACGAAGACACACGTGCGTGCACGCGCGCGCGCGCACACACACACACACACACACACACACATGCACTCACCCTCAGTCTTCGCTTGGCCTGAACAAAAAAAGTAAAACCTCAATAACAACAGTAAGCCAGATTCTCCACTTTAATTAGTTTTCTAAAGATAAATGGGTCAAGGCCAGATTGGCTTTCAGTCTCTGCTGCAACTGAATAAATTATGTCCCATTCACCCCAGCAAACAAATGGCTACTGCTTCATCCACTTCAGGTTGTGAACGGCCCGGTCTTGCCCGAACCTGCTTTATCTGTTTGCTGCGAAACCCCACTGAGACACCCCAGTTTCATTTTCAATGAACCCTTGGTAATAACAGCAGCAAAATGCAGTGAGCTTTCAAAGCAGGGAGAAAATAAAAAAACGTTAAAACCAAACCACCCAACTTATTCTGTCTCGGTTTCTGCTCTTCTCCGGGCAACATCAGCAGCATGTGGTAGCAAAGAGAGCCGCCTGTCACAGGCTTCTTTCCATTTAGGAGGCTGTGATTGATGAGGCCTAAGTGGGGAACATCATAAGACACATATATAAAATGATGGCTTATCTCGAGGATATTCTGCTTATTCCATGGACTGGAAGGATGCACGAATCTAATTCAATGGTATGCACTGTTGGAAACCTGGATGGAACTCCTGCCCTTATGTGGATTTTTCAGTTCACACCCAATGGGCAGTGAACTATTTTTACATCCCTGAGAAGCTATTCTTTTGGGCATATGGAAGAATAGTGAAAATAGAGGGCACATAGACCTCTCTTTCAGTCCTGGCAAAGTTGTGTTTAATTGCACAGGGCTGTATACCCTGGGGAGAAGGAAGAGTACACTCACTCTGGCTACGTAACTCCCTGGGAGATACTAAAGCCCAGTCCACATCACTGCTTTAAGACATGTTCAGAGAATCATATGGATTCTGACAACGAAATAGTGTTATGCAACATGTTTTGGAAGGGGAACAATTTTGCACAACTTAATATTAAGTGTGAGTTATATTAAATCATGTTGGGGGCGATTTGTTAACAAAACTCTTTTCAACTCTGGATTAAACTCTCCTTTATCCTCAGAAACACTTAAGCAAGAGCTTTGGTGACCTCTGTATCATAAAAAATGAAATGTTACACTTTCAGAGCCAAAATAGGGCTATTAGAGATTTTATATCTATTTTATGGCATGCTGATATGCTTATTTTCTGCTTCAGGCTTTAAAATTTCTTTCAGAATTCCTAGACTTCAGCTAAACCCAAATTGATGCATTCTATAGATATCAATCTATCAATAAATTATTGATTGAGTTATTCTCTGTTGCATAGCACTTAGTAAAACTAGCTGCTATGTACAATCTACATTATAGCATGTTGTTAGTGCTGGCGTCATCAAAAGGCAAGTGACTGTTTAGAAAAGCCATTACTTTCCAAGTCAGTTAGACATGCTATGTCTTCTCCAGAGAACAGTACATAGTATAGAGGCTCATGGAATATTAATATTAGCATACAATAACTGGGAGTTTGATTTTGCAATCTCAGATTGACTATGCCAAAAAAGAAGAGGTAGAAGGCATATTAACAAATGAATAATCATTGGCCAAATATGCAAATTAAAAACATTAAACATCTGTAGCGTCCTTAATGTAGGCCATGTCTAATAGCTCATTTTCCCTTCTTAAGCCAGAACTTTCTGCCCAAACCTTGAACAAATTAAACAGAAGCTTTGTTGTCAGTTATGAACCAGTCAGATGCAAAAGTCCATCTGCACACTCGTTTCACGGTAACTGTCCTTTATTCTGCTATGTAATTGGTGTTTTGGTGGATTGATTATGGAAGTCTGGATAGACAAGCCACACTAAACTGCTCAAACCACACCTTTAAAAATATTTGTTCATGAGCCTCATCAGTTGACATAGATCTTTTATTAAATTATTGAATAGATTAAAGAACCTTTTCCTTGTCATGGAAAATCTGCAACAATATTTTCTCTTAGCTGTCTGAGATATTTGCACCACAACTCCCAAATGTGATGTTCATGCTTATGAGAGATAGAGCTGAAGAAATAGGATATTTCATAAATACCAGTTTTGATGTATTTGCTATATAATCAATCAGCTTCTAACAGACTCTGGGGCCTATGAAATACATTTTAAAGGACTGGGAATTTGGCTATTCCCATAACATACTCGGACACTCTTTACTGCTAGCAATAAACCTCAGACATAAACATTGCAGAGAAAAAACAGATGAAAAGAAACCCATCTGAGTGAAAATTGACTTCCCTTCATAACTGTTAAAGGTAGAAAGCTATTTGCAATACACAATAACTTTATTACTAAGTTCATTCACAGTCATTATCGTCAAAGGCTCTGACTTCATGGGTATTTTCTTATACCCATAACACTGGCTGAGCTATCGAAAAATAAAGTCAGGTTGATAGTCAATGAATGAACCACCACCAGCAGCAGCTCCATTATATTGCTGGCTAACAAATACTTTGTTGGAAGTTGGTTTGTGTGATATCTGTAGAAGCTTTTCCAATGCTGTATTGATCCAGATGGACCAGGCCACACAAGGCCACACCTATAAACAATCCCCAAAATGGCTCACAACAACACAAGTTTATTTCTTGTATGTGCCAAGTGTTCATTATGCATTGGCTGTGAGTCAGCTACATGTGGTCATCACCCTTACTCCAGCACCCGGGGTGACAGAGCAGCCATTATCTGGAGGTTCACCTGTCACAATGGCAGGGGAAATGGAGAATGTGGCAAAGGTGGCTGTTCATGTCTCTACCTGGAAGGGTCACATCATACTGATCACATCTCATTGGCCAAAGCAAGTCACATTATCAAGCCATCAGGAAGTCTGGGACATATGTTCCTATGTGCCTCACATAGAGAGAGAAAAGGGACATGTTAGTGAACAGTAACATTATCGACCACAAACACTATGATGAAGGCAAGATTTTTAAATTGATAAAAATCCATGTCATTACTCTCTCCAACCCTAAGACAAACCTTACATGAAAAGGAACAGAAAAATCAGTCTTTCCTTTATTCACCATATTTATTGTGCACTTGTAGGTGACTAGACCATAATCAAAGAACTCACAACACTTTAGGGCAAACTTGTCCAACCCACAGCCCATGGCCCGCATGTGGCCCAGGATGGCTTTGAATGCGGCCCAACACAAATTTGTAAACGTCCTGAAAACATTATGAGATATTTTTGCAATTTGTTTTTAGCTCATCAGCTGTCTTTAGTGTTAGTATATCTTATGTGTGTCCCGAGACAATTCTTCTTCTTCCAAAAAAACGGCCCAGGGAAGCCAAAAGATTGGACACCTCTGCTTTAGAGGATGACAGGCAAAAATAATTATAATTTAAATCAGACCATGCTCTTGTAAAGATTGCCCTGCAAATGAACCAACTCTTCTATGGTCTTTTGAAAGAACTAACTTAAAAAAAAAAAATTAGAATCCTAGGAGAAATCTAAGTTCTTATTAGAGAGGGGGTATCTACATTGTCCTACAAAACCATCATCCTTTTTCGGTCAGGCTGATTTTCAGCATCGGATGCCAACGGAGCTTATCTGAACTTTGAGTTCAATCATCATTCAACCAGAGCAAAGGATCCCACCCCAAATCTGAAGGCAGTGTCTCAAAGGAGGATACAGAAGTTGTTGCCAAGAAATAGGAGAAAAGTGGCAATAAAGAAACAGAATGAGCAAAAACCTTTTACTACTGGCATGTAGATGTCTTTCAGATCCAGACAATATGTATTTTAAATGAGGCTTTGATATTGCACATTGTGAGAGCTGCTCTTGTATGACTTCATGTCATGTTTGCTTAGGCAAAGTGATTTTTCTGCTCTTCTTTCTGGGCCAAACTGGCTGCAGCAAATCAAATTGTTCTCCCTTTCTGTCTCTTTCATACATCATCATTTAAAATCACCAAGAATTCACATTCTGGAACCTGCTGTTGTCTTCTTGTACAATATCACTTAATTTCTGAACAGCCTTCATCGAAGGAGAACACTTTTTACAGGTTAATCAGGGAAATTGCACTGGCTGACAGCAACAGCAAACTTATCCATGTCAGTGATAGTCTCAGGAATGTGTGTGTCATTGGCTTCTGCGTGGAATTATTTGCAAAATTGTAGAGCTTTGACTCAGCTGGAAGAAAACTTAGAATACAAATTCATAAATTATTTATGCATGATGAGGCAGGAAACCAATGACTTTGTAAATTTTATTCTAAGGGATTTTGACCTCAGAAAACTCCCCAAAGCAGCCAGCATTCATTTCTGTGAAAAACACTCATCTCTGTACTTGAAAAAGCTAAGCATTTCCTTTGCTTGTTCTTTGCAGCTCCTTGAATGCTAGAAAAAAAGGGTAAACACAAAAGCGTCCAGAAGAGCTCTGAGAAGAAAACATAGAGGCAGCAAACTGCCCTAATTGATCTACTCACATAAAATCCAAAAACCCAGAGGCTATCTTTAGTGCAAGACATGTCTGCACAAAAATGTTTCCAGTTACTCAGGAAAATCAAATCTTCTTTATGCAAAATGTCTTCAAGGAACAAGAAGTATTTCATTAGGATTTTAATGGTGAGGGCTCAAGTGAAAGGATCCTCATGCTCTCTTTTGTCAAGTTTTTTTTTGACAAAATGAATAAAATTAAAAGCTTTTTACAGTATAATCATTTTTTAAAGTTTCCTTTCTCCATGATTTTGGAGAATGAGAAGTAAAATCAATATTTAGGAATTTTTTTAAGAAGCTGACTTTCAATAACTTGGATCGTAGTATGACAAGGAAGGGTACAGTGTATGTGAGTGTGAGAGTGTGTGTGTGCGTGTGTGTACGTGTGTGTTTCTTTTTTAATTACTCTCCACTCTTTGTGCCCAATAACAATAGGTGGACAACTCAGAGATTGTTACAATTATTTACCAAATTGTAGCCAAAGAATGCTATTTTTATATAAATGTTTGTGATTCATCACTACTTTTTAAAATTCAGGAACACTCAGTTGTTGTGAACAAAATGTGAGTAGCAGCTTCCAGTACCTCCTAATGCCACACATGAATTGGCACCGCTCTCTGCTTCATGGAAGAGTAGAGGGAAGAAGATAAGAGGATCCTTTTCAGAACAGGCCCCAAATCTTATGTATTTTTACTGATTTTTGTCTTATCTGTTTGCTCTATCAATTACTGAGAGATTTTCCCTATGCGAGTAGACCTGTTTTTCTTTGTTTTGCAGTAGCTCCCCTTTATCCACGGAGGCTATGTTCCAAGACCCCCAGTGCATGCCTGAAACCACCCATAGTACCAAACCCTAGATATACTGTTTTTTCCTATACATACATACCTATGATAAAGTTTCATTTATAAATTAGGCACAGAGAGAAATTAACAATAACTAATAATGAAATAGGACAGTTATAACACACTGTAATAAAAGTTATTGAATATCATCTCTCGTGCGCGTGCTCTCTAAATATCTTATTGTGTTATACTCACCCTTCTTGCAATTAAGAAGAGGCAGGGCAGGATAGCATGAGATTTCATCACACTACTCAGAATGGTGCACAGTGTAAAACTTGTGAATGGTTTGTTTCTAGAATTGTCCATTTAATATTTTTGAACTGCATTTGAAACCACAGAAAGCTGTGGTTTCAGTTACTCATGGTCAGCTGCAGTCTGAAAATATTAAATGGAAAATTCTAGAAACAAATGTTTATGGATGATGTATATATTTCGCATCTATATTTATAGTTAAAACTTATCTTTCTTGTGAATTGAGCTTTATTAGTATATATAGTGATTTCCTTTCTCTACTAACTGCTGCCTTAAAGTCTCTTTCTTTCCAATATTAATGTAGTTACACCAAATTTTTAAAAATATTTAACTGAAATATCTTTTTTCATTTTACTTTCAACCTTTCTGAACCCTTATGTTTTAAATGTGTCTCTTATAAACATCACATAGCTAGATTTATTTTAAAATCCAGAATAACAATCTTTTTATTTCAATTGGAACACTTAGTTCACCTAAATGTACTAGAAATATTGATACTTATTTCTTCCATCTCATTTTGCGATTTCTATTTGTCTCATCTTTTTAGTCTTCTTTTTCTTCTTTCTTGTGGGTCAATTGAGGATATTTTCTTACTTCACTCTTTTTCTTTTAGTGTTTGGAACCTAATACTGTAGTTTTTATTCTTCTAATAATTACCCTTGAAATTTTAACATGCATCCTAACTTATCAAAGTCCAAGTTTAATTAATACATCAATACCTTTCCCTCTTTTGTAACAATACAAGAGGACCTTAGAACACCTTAATTCTGATAATTCTCCTCCCAACTTATATGCTGTCATTATGGGATAATTTCGTTCTGTCTTATGTTGTGTGTGTTTTACACAAAACAAAAGTTAAGATTGTTATTACCATTTTATACTGGAACTTTTAATATAGAATCAACCACATTTTACCACTTTCTTTGGTTATCATTCCTTTTGCGTAAAACCATCCATCAGAGTGACTTCCTTGATCTGGAATACACATTATAAGTTTTCCTTTACTGAGAGTTTTATTTGAAAATGTCTTTTTGCCCTCATTCTTGAAAGACATTTGTGCTGAACTGTAATTCTAGGTCAACAGTTATTTTCTCCAGGTGCACTGATGCTTATATTTCACTGTCTCCTGGTTTCCACTGCTGCTGTTGAGAAGTTTGCTATCAGTTCTCCCTTTTAAGTAATCTGTATTTTCTTTCAAGCTGCTTTTAGGGTCTCCTTTGTTGTTATATAATTTCGTCATAATGTGTAGGTATAGATTTCTTTTTTTATTAATTTTGCTTAGGATGTATTGGGCTTCCTGAATTTCATGATTGGTTTCTTTGATTGTTCTGGAAAATTCTAAGCCATTATGTCTTCGAATATTGCTTCACTGTCTTTCACTCTCTTTCTCTACTCATCCAATAACCGATTGGACATGTGAGACTGTCTCACTCCATCCTCCACATCTCTTAACCTTTCTTTCTTTCTTGCCACATTCAGAATAATGTATTTAGCTGATAATAATGTATTTACTTCTCAGTTGATTTAGTCTCTCAGGTTTAGTAAACAGCTAAATAAATTATTTTATTTGGCATTAAACCCAGCCACTTCGTTTTTAATTTCAATGATTTTGTTTTTCATTTCTAGTACTTAATGAATTAATTTTCAGATATGCTTGGTCCTGTGTTCAACAGTATCTGCCTCCTCATCACATTTCTAAATTCTACCTTTTCCATTTTAAACATGTTATTTTTTACTTTGTGTCTGATACTTCTAATACCTGAAGAGTTTGCTGGTCTCATCTGGTATTTCTGCAGTTTCTTACAAATGGTGCTTTATTTCCTTATAGATGTCATGTTTTCTTTGTTTCTGTTGTGGTTTTTTTTTGTGAGTTTATATTCCTTGGAAATTAATCAATAGAAAGTCTGGGTGGCCTGTGTTGAAAGGTATTTCTATTTCATCTTATCCTAAGGATTTTCCCTTGGGAACCCCGGCTGTATGTGGTGGGTTAGTGATACTGGCTCGTCACGTTAGGGAAGCCCTGTATTTTACTCTCCTGTCCTTGCCCACCCTGCAAATCTAAGGCCATCAAGGCTTAAGGTCATCTGGGTCTGGGGAATGTCCTTTGGACCAAATCCATTCTTAGTACTCTTGTTTTCTTTTCTGGGTCCCCATTTTCACTTAGTTTGGAGCCGTTGAAAGTTTGTTACTTTCTTGCCAACTTGTTGACTCCTACATGCTCTATTTCATGTTGCAGTGTTAGCTGATTTTAGGAAATGTGCAGCAAAATACACATGGAGGCATGAACAAGGTAACTTCCTTCACCAACTCTGAGTTAAGATTGTTTTTTAAACTTTTATTTTAGATTCAGGGGTACACATGCAGGTTTGTTACATAGGTAAATTGCATGTCACAAAGGTTTAGTGTACAGATTATTTCGCCAACCAGATAATAAGCCTAGTAGCTAATAGGTAGTGTTTTTATCTTCACCTTCCTCCATCTCGCCCCCCTCAAGTAGACCCTGGTGTCTTTTGTTCCTCTCTTTTGTGTCCATGTGTTTTCATCATTTACTGCCCACTTATAAGTGAGAACATGTAGTATTTGATTTTCTGTTCCTGTGTTAGGATAGGAACAGATAGTGGCCTCCGGTTCTATCCATGTAGCTGCAAAATACATGACCTCATTGTTTATGGCTGTGTAGTATTTCATGGTGTATATGTACCACATTTTCTTTATCCGTTCTACCACTGATGGACATGTAGGTTGATTCCATGCCTTTGCTCTTATGAATTTTGCTGCGATGAACATACATGTACATGTGTCTTTGTGGTAGAATGATTTGTATTCCTTTGGGAACATACCTAGTAATGGGATTGCTGGGTCAAATGGTAATTCTGCTTTGAATTCTTTGAGAAATTGCCACACTGCTTTTCATAATGGCTAAACTAATTTACACTCCCACCTGCAATGTATTAGCATCCCCTTTTCTCCACAACCTCACCAGCATCATTTGACTTGGTGGCACATCATACCCATTTTAGAGCAGAGCATTGAAACAGTTATTTTTTGAGTTCTCTGTTTCTGATAAATATTCTAGGAAGCCCTATTTCACTGGGCCATGTGGTAGTTGGTACTATTGGTTAATATTGTTCCAGGTTCAGCCCTAAACTTCCAGTCCACAAAGGCAATAGCCCATCTCAGCAGCCCCAGAGCTCCCCAGGCCTGAGCCTATGGACCCCAGGCACCACATAGTTTCACTCCAATACCTAAGCTCTTGGTGCTGCAAACTTCTCCAGAACCCTTACTGTTGGGCTTCTTTCATGAACTATTTTCACTAAAAGATGTCACCTATATCCATAAACACTGACCTTAAGAGAGGCAAACTCAGGTACATCCTTTATTTTTTCTCCTTGCTGGCACCTAGAAAGATTCTCCTTCATACATTACTTACCAACTGATATGGTTTTGCTGTATCTCCACCCAAATTTCATCTGAATTGTAGCTCCCATAATTCCCATGTGTTGTGGGAGGGACCCGGTGAGAGATAATTGAATCATGGGGGCAGTTTCCCCCATACTGTTCACGAGACTGTGAGTAAGTCTCATGAGATCTGATGGTTTTATAAGAGGTTTCCCCTTTTGCTTGGCTCACATTCTCTCTTGTCTGCCACCATGTAAGACATGTCTTTCACCTTCCACCATGATTGTGAGGCCTCCCCAGTCACGTGGAACTGTGAGTCCATTAAGCCTCTTTTTCTTTATAAATTACCCAGTCTCAGGTATGTCTTATCAGCAGTGTGAAAGCAGACTACTACACCTACCCAGGCCAATCAGGCAGAGAAGAGGGACCAGGACTACACAAATCCCTGGAATGCCTAGGGCAGGGGGAGTCTTTACAGAATACCTTTCATGGGCAGTGTGTCTTGTACAACTAACTACTTAATCAATTGCTATTGTGGAATATTATGCTCCAGACTGTGGTGATTACTGTTTTCAGCCCAGTTAAAATATCCCTTTTATGGGATTTGCTTTATAATCATAGCAATAGTAATAAAAAATAGATTTTTAATTTAATAAAAATAGAAATTAAAAAATAAGAAAACAAAAATAATATGTGCATTCTATTTTTCTTAAAAGAAAAAAAAAAGCACTTTTTAGATGGAGATACAAAATTGGCCATATTTGTGGCAGCCTCAGGTGCTAGGCTCCACAAAAGCAGCAGGGTTGGTCACACGGTGTGGTTCTGCTGTGGGTTGCAGAACCAGAGTGAACTAAACTCTGAAATTGGCAGTTTCCCCTTCAGACCACCCAGAAGTCTGCCCAGGCCAAAACTCTGGACCTGATGGGCTAGTGAAGCATCTAATATATACCAGCTAGATAGACTGGTCTGGCACACATGTGTATTTTGTTTCGTTTATTTATTCATGCATTTATTCCCTGCCTCAGACAGACAGGGAGCAAGTGAAGGTAGAGAGAGAAAAGAACAGCTTCATAAAACCTGCATCCATGTGGTCCAAATGAGGATGACGGGATTGCGAAAGAAGCCAGCTCCACACAGTCTAGGGATGCGGCTCCCTTAACTTCCTCTTCTCATCCCTCCCAACCCCTGAGCGGAGCCTGCCCCAGCCCACCAGATGCACAGCCCCTTTTAATTTGCACATGGCACAGCATAAATGCCAAATTCAAAGCTTTGCAAGCACACAAGCCAAGTTCAAAATCCTGACTATGTGATTGTGTGCTAATTACCTAATCTCATCTCATTTTCAGATCTGTAAAATCTTGTTTGTAATGATGATAGAAGCCAATGTGCATAAAGCTCCTAGCTCAGCCATTGTCTGTACTCAGCCTAGATATTCTTAACACCAGTGATAATAATAGCAATAACAATCATAGATTAAGCTTAGCTGTTATTCTTATTAATCATATTAATAAATACAAAGTCAAATGCCACATATTCTCACTTCTAAATGGGAACTAAATAATGTGTGCATATGGACATAAAGTGTGGAGTAACAGGCACTGAAGGGAAAGGGTAGGAGGGTGGGAGGGGTGCCAAGGGATGAGAATATAATGGGTGCGATACAATGTACAATATTCATCGCATAATTACACTGAAAACCCAGATTTCATCACTATGCAATGTATTCATGTAACAAGATTGCACTTGAACCCTTTAAACTTATACACATAGAAAAATCTCAAGAACATTTAAGTACAAAGATTTAAATTATTCGATAGGATTTCAAGTAGATTTTTTAAAAGATTTTTCATTTATTCAATGACTCTTCAACTCAAAGCCTGTAGGTAAACACCCTTGCCCCAGCCCTAGTCTTTACAGGAAGTGGCTGATATGGCTTCCTGCTGCAGCATTTAAGATGAGCTAAAGCTACTAAATAAAGCTTTTCTCGGCACATTTAGGACTAGTAGCTGAGGACTAGAAGAGAACTGCAAGCTAATGCTGGCTTCCAGCATTGCTGTCGAATAAAGTTAACACTGGAGCTTCTCTCCAAGTTACAGCCACATAGCAAGATGACAATGAAAAGTCCCAGGGTGAACATTTGGGAAGCTGATAAGAGATTCAAGTTACATGAAGGTATTTGGGAAGGATGCAGCTAAATGGTGGATGAAAATAACCTAGAGGAATGATGGCACACAGAGAGGCAGGGGACCCATGGCCTCTCCAGTGACTCATTTCTGAGAGCAGCGTACATGCCTGTGGCCTCACGTCACCACCGAGGACCATCTATGAAAGCCTTAAAAAAAAAAAAAATTCAAGCCAGACAAGGTAGAAATACTGGTAGAGGACATGAAAACCCCAAAATAGGTGATTGATTGAATTGAATGTGAAGGTGAACAGCATTTGAAGTAGCCTTTTTAAAAAAACTCCCTTGAAGGTGAACACAGGGACAAGTTACCAACTGTAATTTAACTGTAAAATGATCAGCGCTTCGAGAGTAGGTTTGACTACGGGGAATGACAGCCACAAGAAGAATCTTGCAACTATTTTTATCTTCCCTCATCTTGACACCTCCCCTTTTAAAAGAATAAGAGAAACAGAGGCACAAAGTTAAGACTTAATGGCACAAAGATAGCAGATAAGAGGCACAGAGATAAGGGACTGAGGAACCAGAACAAGACCTGGGTTTTTTTGTTTTTTTTTTTTTTAATTTCTGTTCTAGATTTATGTCCACCCATTGTCCTATCTTAGAAAATGCAGCATAGTTCCAGATTGAAGCAGAATCTGCGTGGCAGCCTATAGTCATTCACCAAATACTAATAAGGATACGCCACGTTTGTGACATGCGTGAGGATAGACAAAGGGTTTTCACATCCCATATCTCATTTGTAAAACTTGAAACAACTGGAACCAGCAATTTGATGTTTCTCTTGAAGAGACTCCCAGGGCCGAATGTTCTGTTCCCAGGGGCCTAACGTTAGAATCCTCATGGTGTCTGTGATGTTTCTATTGCCGTCAAAGGTCAAACAAGAGGTGAACAGACATTTTAGGGGTTTACTGCTATTTCGTCTCTTCTTTGTCATCCACAGTACTTTCATAAGTGCCTCTGTTTGGGGAAAAGAAAAGGGAAGGAAGGGAGGAGAGGCGGGAGGGAGGGAGAAAGGAGGAAGAGGAGAAGAGAAGAAAGAAGAAAGAAGAAATGTTCCTTTCTGACACCAGGACTATTTTTAGTGCCCAGAGCAACTTCAGAGAATTCTATGATGAAGCCTGGAGAAGAACGCGGCTCACTCATTTGTGCTCACTCCAAGGGGAGTAAGGAAAGGAACTTGGTGAAAGGCAGGGCAGAGGGCAGTCGGTCTGGACGCCAGTAACTATTGTGTGTTCCCAGAACATTAAATCAACTATGCACCTGAGTTTGCTTTTCATTAAATCACTGTTATATTCTCAAAGACTGCTGATCATGGGAATTTGGGATTCAAGGTCCTCATTTTATAAGCGCTTCCTATATACTAATAGTATAATATCAAGTAAATTATTTTCGGTTGAACTGATGATTAGGAGTAAAAGCTATGGCTCTATTGATTTAAAACAATAAGAAGCTTTCAGCATAAGTTATTTAAAAGGCTCATGGGAATTGTAAAAAGCCCTTCCAGGATTACTGGCTTTTGGTTAAAATCCCTATTACATATTTTTGTCTTCTGGGTTCAAATAATTGCATTTTCTTGGATTGAGGTCAGCTCCTTCCCAACCCTTTTGATCCGTGTGACCCAAAGAGCTCTTTGGTTTACCATGTTTGGCTTTGAGCTGACTCACACCAAGTCTAAAAGCAAGATAACTTGTTTGGGTAAGCAGAGCAAGACGACAATGAGACCAGAGCCTGATCCTTAGAAGCTCTGACCATGACCTCCTTCCCTCAAAGACGCTCCTTCATGGTGGTCACATGGGGAACCCAGTAAGATAGCATCAAGCCAGGCATGCAGATTGACATGACTACCAGGGACAAGCAATTCCAAACATTTCCAGACATTTGCTGTACATTCAGGGATGCTTAGAGTTGGAAGGGATGTTAACATCCATCTCCATGCCCTCACTTTACCAGTGAGAACACTAGAATCCAGAAAGATGAAATAACTAAAATCACTTTGACTGTATTTGTTTATATTTTCTTCCACTAAGATCAGGTATTTTTGGTGTGCTTGTGCACACACACACACACACACACACACAGAGGCACATATATTCCAAAATAGAGAATTATCTTACCTTATTTATCTTCCCTCATCTTGACTCCTCTCCTCTTAAAATAATAGGAGAAACAGAAGCACAAAGTTAAGATTTATGGCACAAGGACAGCAGATCAGAAGTGCAGAGACAAGGAGCCAGAACAAGACCTAGGTTTTTTATTTCTGGAACAGAAATAAAATTATTTCACAAAATTATAATCACAAAGAAAAAAAGTAGAATCAGACTCCTTGGATCCACTGTCCACTTTCACAAACAGGATGGATCCTCTTTTCTGACAGACTTTATTTTCTTAGAACAGTTTTAGTTTCACAGCAAAAGTCTGCCCCCACGTAAATACAGCCTCCCCAACCATCACAAGATGGTCGGTTTGTTACCATCAATAAACCTACATTGACTATCCTTTTCATCCAAACTCATTTAAAATTCGCTGTTAAGAGGAATTCTATGGCCTACATGTTGTCACTTTGCAGTGAAAACACAGAAAATGTGCTGGAAACTTTAGTGAGTCCTTTAACCTTTCCTCTTTTAGTTAAATGGCGGGAAGCAACACAGTGAGTGAAAGTAAATGAGATTTCGAGGAGTCTTTCCAGCTTGCAAACACGGGCACTCTGTGAGTAAGGAAAATTAAGTCAGAGTAACTGGTTCCCTCCTCCTATGAGACAATCTATTATAGAAATGCAAGCGTGGGAAAAGGAGGGTCTACCTCTAGCTCCCCCACTGGTATTTTATCAACAATAATGTTCTCAAGGGACTTTTACAGCTAAATATTTTGGTAGTTTAGTGTCTATCAGCACCAACATGAGACAGCAAATATTCTCAGAATACTTTTGGGACTCCCATATTCCAAGGCATAGAAAGGGGAATTTGTTATCTTTTTCTCCACATGTATGATTTCATGCATAATTTTAAAAATAAGGGCCACTGCCTTCTGCTGGAGCCTGGCTGTTCACGTAGCTGTAACGGTTTTACTAGTTGTGTGTTTGTAGAAGTGCTTTTCCCCCTCTGTGTCAGCAAACTGCATGGCGGATGGGGCTTGGAGACTTGGAATTTCATGGAGATGATTAATTACAGAGCATCTCATTGCAGATGTTTTTCTCTTCTCCCTTTTGTGGGCCTTCTGCGTCTCTTTCCCAGCTCTTCTCTTCTTCTCTATCCTCTGCACCCACCATGTTCCCCATCTCTACCTCACAGCTGTGGCTTCTCTCAGGAAATGCTAGGCCACAACACAAGAAAAATGGTGTTTTCATATCACGGTTCGTTTACTGCAGTCAGAGCAAAAAACGAAAGCAAAACATTCTAAAAATGCCAAGCACTTGGAGGAATGTCTGCTCACGAAACTGACACTTTACTCTGACCCAGGTCCCCTTTTCAAGAGTTTCACTTTTACAGTAACACTGAGGTGGTCACATTGACTAAAAATATAGATTCAAAAGTGAGTGGGTCAGAGTATTTTTGTGAGAGGTTTTTCATCTTTTTTTTTTCACTTTATTAACAGGAAGTGTGATACCCAGTAAAAAAAAATCACTGCCCCTTATAAAATGGAATCTAAGTGCAAAGAGTTTCACCTAGTTTTCTCTTTCCTTAAACAGCTTCAGTGCCTCCTTTTCTTAGGGCAGGAGTTTAGCTGAGAGATTTCCTAGGAGAGGAAACAGGGCCACATGGCACACCTGGAGATGGTAAAACTGCCTTCTTCATCCAAGCATGCTTCCTCCCCCTTCCCCCCCCGATTTTCTTGGGAGAAAAAATTGGAAAGGGTGATCTTTCCTGCTTCCTGGAGATCGCCTACAAAGCCAACAATAGAGAAGGATCTGTGGCTGTTGTCTCAAAGGATTCCTCTGCACATTAGACCAGCATTCGGAATATGTGGGACGCAGATCATTTACATGAGAAACTTATTAAAATACTGATTCCCAAGGGCCAACCCAGGGCCACACTAAGTCAGCCAGTGGGGTACAGGGGACAGCAAATCTGTATTTTTAACAAGTTCGCCTGTGATCCTGATAGATACCACCTCACATGCTAAGTGGACTGCTACTGCCTTTGAGAACCTACCTTTTCTATCTTTCCATGCCCGATGCCAATGTGTTCAATGTATGTTTCTTGGAAGAATGACTACTCTTAATTAGACATGTAAAATGACTTCGTGGCTCCTACATGGAAGGATTCACCCTAAAGCGAGGTTTCCAGTAGAGAGAGGGAAAAGCCACACGAAGACTTCCTGGGGATGCTGGATCAAAGCTTTGCTTTCTGGCTGTTCTGTCGCTGTTCTGTCGTTGGTCTCACTCATGTCAGCTGCCGTCTGACATCACTGCTCTGTGTTTGTCAGGAGCAGACGTGAAGAGAGACCCTGTCAACAGCCAGCAGCATGGCCCTGCCTCCTGCAAGTCTTTCTAGGAAGCAATTGTATATAAATTATAAGCAAACAAATAATATTTCTGAACCTTATGTTAGTCACTGCACTGAGTATTTCAGGGAAAGGAAAGGGGGCTCATTCCAGTCTGTTGCTCCACGTCCGCTGGGGAAGTGGGCAGCCTGCTGTGGGAGGAGATGCTGGCTGGGGAGCCCCTGCATCACTATGTGACCTTCGACAGGTCACTACCCATCATCAAGCCTTCGTTTGCTCATCGTTAAAACAAGGGGTGAACTGCAGAGGCCCTGCAGTCCCTTTGAGCGACAGGACCGTAAGCTTCTGTGTGAGTGTGAAATGTGTTTGCTGTGACCCCTCTGAACATTGACCAATGGTTCCCCATCAACTCTGGAGCTCCTGAGGAAGAACCCCGGGGGGCTGAAATAGAGTTGGTGAGACGCTTCCCACTGACACTGGAGTTCTCAGCTTTATTTCGCTTTTGAAAGTGCTGGTTAGTATCCTTTAGAGTAAGATTTGTATTTCTTTCTTGCCCAAAATGGAGCCAGAGAGGGACAAAATAAAGAAACTAAAATGTCCTCAAGAATATCCAAAAAGAACAGAAGTGCAGGAAAATGATGCTTAAAATTTAAGCTCCTGAAAACATTTGGCAAAACGCTGGGTTCTCCCTGCATGTTCAACGTTAGGAATTTTCACATGAGTTCACAGTGTTCCCAGGGCCCACCGCACCATGGGCCCCTCACATCCTCCACCTCGAAGGATGTCGTTCCCAGCAGCGGATCTGTGCCTCGCAGTACCGTCTGCAGCTGCCATTTGCTTAGTCTGGGAGATGTCCAATTCCTCCCTCAGGAGAGAATCACGCTTTCATTTTCCCTTTGAGGTAGCATGTCCCAAATTACACAGCCAAGGTCTTCATCCCAGGGGGGAGGTTTATTCTCCACAGGATCTGCAGACAGTGAGAAAATGCATCTGATCTTGAAAACTGTGGTTGAACAATTGTGTAAATGTAATTGAAATTCATGTTTTTCCAGATGAAAATGGACCTCCATTCACAACATGGGATTGAATGCGTTTAGGAGACTCAGAAAATCTTGGGCTGTCCGATAATTTCCCAATATTGCTTCTCTTCTTCTCCTCCTCCTCTTCCTCCTCCTCCTCCCTCCTCCTCCTCCTTCTTCCTCCTTCCTCCTCCTCCTCCTCCTCCTTCCTCCTTCCTCCTCCTCCTCCTCCTTCCTCCTCCTCCTCCTCCTCCTTCTCCTCCTCTTCTCTTACCTTGGTCCTATTTGGGACAAAAAAAAAATCCCTGGGTCAGAAATTTTACCCATTCCCATAAATATGACTTTTTGAACCTCCCAAGAGGCAGAAAGGAAGCCAAATGTGATTACTCAGCCTCTAAAGTTTCATCATGCAGTGATTCATCAAAGGAGCTGAAGGTACTGCGCATTGCTGAACTTGAATATGCCTTCCAAGAGGCTCCTACCATGTTGCTTTCATGAAGAAATAGTGATCCTTGAAAGGGAATTTCACACTGGAACAGAGCAACTGTGCTGCCTGCTTTCTCTGTGTTCCCTCGATCAGGACTGATAGCTCCCTGAATAAGTTTAATCCCACCTTTCCTCGTCTTCTCTCTCTCACATTAGCAATTCTTATGGAAACGATGCAACCCTTGCCTATGTTATGCCTGCCTAGTAATAATTTTTAGGATCATTTTCAAAGATTATGGGGCCAGCAAAATTTTTACTCTGTTTAAAGTCTGCTTGGCCACTGGCCAAGTGACCTTGGGCGAGTCAGTTAATTTCTCTGAGCCTCTAACTCAGGAACTCTCGGTCTTGACTGTACATGAAAATTACCTGGGGAACATTAATAAATACTGATGCCTGGGCCTCATATTTAGAGATGTTGATCTGTTTGGCTTGGGACTGACCCAGCATCTGTATTTGGAAAGCTTCCTTAAGCATGTCCTTGGGGTGCAGCCAAGGTTGCTAGCCACTTCCCCAGGTCCTTGTTTATCAAAATGTGATTCCTAAACTGGCAGCATCAGTATCACCTGGACACCTGTTAAAAAAATGAAGAATCACAGGTCCTACCCCAGGCCTGCAGCATCAGAACCTGCATTTCAACAAGATCCCAGGTGATTCGTAGGTACATCATGCTAAGAGAAGCACAGCTCAAATCCTTGTCTGTTAAAGGTGGATGATAATAGTCAATATGCAATGAGCTCTGTGCTCCATGTTTTTCCCTGTGTAATCTCAAAAAGGTACAGAGGAGAAACTGCATATTCACCCATATATCTCTTCAGACCTTAGCCTATTTCAAAAAGCTCTGGATACGAGATCTAGTGGGTTTGTTGGGTTGATTGCTGTCCTTTTATGTGGTTTTCTTAAGAGGCTGATTGTTACATTGATATAACCATATAAGACTGTTCTACGAGTTTAGTATCTTCCTCTGATCTCAGAAATTGGGCCTCCCTCCAAATATTTAATAAAATTTGCCTCCTTTTTCTATCACATTTTAGATTGATTTGGAGGGTGCTACATCAACTCTAACTGGCAGATTTAAGAAACTGTATGCAGTGGTTTTTAGGATGGGGACTAGTAAAATAGGTAAACCAGAAGCTGTATGAGTTGGGGTCAGCTAGTCAGACAAGTTTCTTTGCAGCAATCAGCAAACTATGACCTACGGGCCAAGCCACCTATTTTAATAAATAAAGCTTTATTGGAACACAGCCCTGCTCATTCATTTAGATATTGTCTAATGCTGTACCGACAGTACAATAGCAGCACTTAGTCATCATGATAGAGGCCCTATGGTCTGCAAAGCCTAAAATAATACTACCTATCCTTTCAGAGAGGAAGTTTGCCCATCCCTGATTTAGAGCAACCCCTAAATGAGGCCAGGGTTGAGTGATTGCTGACCATCTGGGCCCATATTTTTAGTTGGTTCCATAGCCCAGTGTACACCCCTAATCCCAAGCAGATTTTAAGCAGCTGTGTGGTTACATGGAGCCAGGCAGAGGGCCCAGAACTGATCTATCTGCATTGTAGGCACAAATAAGAACAAAGAGAGGTTCATCCTTGTCCATGGACAGCAGCATTTGTCTATTAAGTTGTTGGAAGTATTGCTTGAGTGTCCACCTACAATGGTCGCTTCATAAATTCATGCATTTCCAAATAGTATGAAAAAGGATCCTAGTATGAAAATTCTGAGTTAAACCTGGGAATACAAAGATTTTTAGGCAAGATGGAAAGCAAGGATCACTACTTAGGAAAAGTAAAAGGTAAATTAATTTGGTTACCAGTCTTTTTCAAGCAAGAGATTTCTTCCTCAGGGAAAGTTTTAAGCACTGGAATATAGATATTAAGCCAATTTTGGGTTATATCAAAGAGTTCGTAAACTAAAAACATGTGCTCTTCTCTCTCTTTTTTTGTTCTCGTCAATAAGCGATGGAGAAACCTAGAGTCATGTAAGATTTTATTTCTGTTCTCCATCTGAGACTCAGTCATTGCAAACTATGAGGCAGTAATGCTTTGTGCAACAGGAATTAAAGAAGGGAGAGGTGGATAAGAGCAGGCTGGAAGAATCTCCCCGAACAGAGTCTAGAAACTGGACATTCCTTTGACTATTACCTGATATTCAAAAATTTAATTTTTTCTTTTATAATTCTTTTGGGCCCCTTTTCTCTTCCTTTTTTGGCTTTGGTTTCTTCCAGTAAGTGCTTATGAGGCAAAGAAGTTGGTCACTGGGGGCTTTAACAAGGCCCATGGATGGCAGCTGGATTAAGCTGAACTGTAGTAATTAGCCGTCACCTAATCTTATTCAAATGGTGCTCCTAGATCTGCAATGTGATAAATTGTGAAAGTTCCAAGTAGGGGGAATAAAAGAACAAAAAAAGATACTAGCAGTCTTGGGTCTGACGGATTGTTCAAATTATATTCTTGCTGTTCCATTTTGCAAGTTTTTATCAAAATGGAAAATGTGAAGTCTTTGCCTAATCTCTCTGTACATAGTTTTTGTTGCCAGTTTATTCTCTCTGGTGTGGGGCTGGCTCAGCTGTTGGTCTCTGGCATGGAGATACCAAAATGCAGCTAATCTGCCTTCTGAGTAGAGCTCAAAACATGTGATTTAAAATCTTATGATAGCTTCATAGAAATAATAATGCCGTTGTGTCGAATTGTTGCAAGAAGTAGATTATTTTCGAAAAGGTTTTTGTTTCCTGTAATGTTCTGGAATTTTTTATAAACAAAATCAGTTTGGTGGTTTTGACTGAATTGACCAGTAATGAGTTTTGCTATGAGCGAATTTGATGTCAGGAGATTGCAAGAGAAGTAACAGATGTGAGGATCTCTGTTTACAAGAAAGACACTTTTCTCTGGCCACTGCCTATGAGTTATGAGAGAGGTTAACATTTTCTTTTCTCTGTATGTTTACATGAAGTTTCTGGAAATCATTGCGAGGATTCTGTACATGACAAGATTTTCCCAGGGGCGATAGATGAGGGATTTAGAGATGAAATTGGTCTGTGCATCAGGGATGGGAAAGGATTCCAGGGTCTTCATCTGCTTTATGAATTAATATCGGTATACATTACCCTCTTAATATAGTGCTGAGCCAGGAAGTCTTGTGAGCCACCTAAGTTAGCTGTAAAATACTCAGGGCCTCCCTTAATTTTTTACTATAAATTTCTTCCACTTCATTTCTAACTTTGAAGTTTTAGGTAAAGATAGTTTCTCGACTCATATTTTGCCCTTTTCCAGATTATGCATTAGATGCAGTCATGGCCATAAATCTCACTAATGGCCAGCGCTGTACGGCATCTTATGGTCAGCATCTGAGTGTGCAGGCTCTCTGTGCTAATCCTGGGATTCCAGTAAGTCATAAAAACAGCGGCTTAAGAAAGTTTGCATTTTTCCCCTCTTGTCAAACTAAGATAAACCCAATTTTAGAAGATGTACAGTTCCTATCCCTTCCTGGTGAATCCTAAAAGGAAATCAATGCATCAATGCATTGTCCTTTAGTTGCACTTTGTACATTTTCCTGAGAACTTGTGGCCAAAGTAGTAAATGAAATGTGTAAGACATTGGGCAGTTTTGCAATGCACTTCAAGTCATCTGTCTTAATCCCTGCAATAACCCTAAGAGTAGGGCATTCTCTGTCTTGCTAGTCAGGAAACTGAGGTCCATGGAAGCTAAGTATGTTTCCCTGGGATTGCAAAACTAAGTAGCAGAGGTAGGATTCAAGTTCAGATCCTCTGACTCCAATTACCATTCCCTTTCCACTGCAACAGGCTGCTCATGTGTAGGGGAGCATGCAATGAAGATTGATAGCCAGTGAAGCTGAGTCCAAATGCATGATGGAGAAGCCTGTGCAACTATTAGGATGGAGAAACTATTAAGATGGTGGGAAAGGAGAATGGGTGTACAGAGAGCAGAGAAGGAGAGAGAAAGTTCATTTTAAAAAAATGAAATCACAACTTTGAGTCAAGCCCCTTATAGAAGAGCTCACCCTCTTTCTGTTTTCTGATGCTCCCCACATTGCCTTTATCAAGATTTGGAAAGATATATTGAAACTTGGAAGGTATAGGGTATCTTCTGTAGTTCCCTCTATATTGTTTTACTACCTATAAAGAGCCAGAGAGTGAATGTGTTAGACTTTGCAACCCAGTGGTCTCTGTCACAGCCATTCAACTCTGACATTCTATCTTGAATGCAGCCATGGACAATGCATAAACACATGAGCATGGCTGTGCTTCACTAACGTTTATTTACAAAGCAGCAGCCAGCTGGAGACCACCGTTTGCTGGCTCCTGCCTTAAAACAGTGACTTCCAACTTCAGCTGTACATTACAACCACCTGGGGAACATCAGAAAATACCAGTGCCCCCTGATTCTTCTCTACAATAACCAAATCTTTCTAAAGTAGAGTGCAGGTATCAATATAGATGTTTAAAGCATGCCATGAAATTCTAGTGTGAAAGTAAGATGGAGGACCACTGTCCTAGATTCTGAAACAGTGGCCTTCTCATTATGGTTCCTGGGACAACAGCATCAGCATTCCCTGGCAACTTGTTAGACATCAAGTTCTCAAGCCCCATTCCAGACCTACGGAATCTGAAACTCCAAGTGGGGCCCCAAAATTGTGTTAACAAGCCCTCCAGGTGGTGCCAAAGCGCAACCCAGTTTGAGAAGCACAGGCCTGGGACCTAGAAAAATAAGGATTCAGCCCCAGAGCCCTTGCTTGAGTGTCTTCCTGAGCACATCAGGCGTAATGTTCTAGAGCCAGCCCTGGACCTTCCATCGGAAATCCAGCTTTAAGCTCTGCCCTTTACTTCCCCTCCCTAAGCCCCAGAGTCTTCATCTATAAAAAGAGTAATATTAATGGTTATACCTAATTTATAGCTAATTGATGGTGATTGGGTGATTAAAGGTATGTGAAGGCAGTCAAACTATTAGACACCATGCAAATGCAACTATTTATTGTGATTGTAACTAACCCTTCAGAGGTAGAAGTACATGCAGTTATTACTCATGGGCTTGGTCCATGACTCTCAGTCCAGGAGTGTGCTGCGGCCCAAAGGGTTACTACTAAGCATAATCTAGAAAGTACTTAAGAATGAGTTGTCTTATCCTTACCAAAACCATGGTGGTTCTGCCCTCTGGAGGGCAACAACGCTATAAAGGGAAGAAAACAGGATCAGAAAGAAGTCCCTATGGAGATAAGGTGATAGAGAGGATACTAGCATATGAAAGCAGGAAAAAGCCTTTCAAATTAAGGTGGGTAGGATATGCTGAATGTCCATAAACCCTTATAGGAAGTAGACAAAGTAAACCATGTATCCTCCTGGGATCTTTTTCCAGGAGTCTCCGAGCCACACTGAGTGGTACACCTTGATATATAATCCTTGCCAAGAAGTAGTATCAGCTACAATCACAAACATATTCAAAAAGGTCCAGAGACCTTTATGAATAACACACATAATTTGTTCCTTAGACAATCTGGGACACTTCAGAGGCAAATTTACAGTCTTTTAGGTTTGACATCTAGTAGGATAAATAGTTGACATAAAATGTCCCTTAAACACTGTTTTAGAATATACAATCCTGAAAGAATCAGAATCTAACAGTGGGTTGATTCTTGAGTTCTTGTGAGATGAAAACCAAGACACTTTGCAAGCTATCTGTTGTTTTATATGTGTGTGGATTTCAACTGCATGTTTCTGAAATAAAGACCTTTTGGGAATCAACTATCTTATAGAGACTCCAGAGTTATTATCTGAACTTTAGGGAGAACATCCGTGCCAAAATCAGCACCATCTGTTAAATTCCCTCATCGTTCTCTTCCTGTCTTACTGAAAGACCCTGCTCGCTTCACTGTTGTGATTTTTTTTTCTTCTTGTTTGGTTATCTGCAGCATAAAGGGTGTAGAGAGGAGAGTCAGAGAGAAGTGTGTCAATCTTTACTTGGACAGAAGCCCAGGAAGTATTAGTTAGACATTTTCTTATGTAGATTGTATAGTCATTTTTGTGAGTAAAATGCCCTGCAAAGCATTTTGCTGGTAGATGCTAGGAAAATGTTGAGGCAGGTTAAAATGAGCCATGACACACCAGAGCCGCAGGTGTAGCATTTAGAGTCCAGTGAGGGGGGACTACCTCCTGTTCTCCTGCTAGCTTTGCTGAAATTGTTTAATCCCAAAGGATAAATCCAGGCTGCTTTTCTCAGGGCCATATAACTGCCTTAGTACGTAGAGCTGTTGAAATATGAACCAAGCAGGGTGTGAACTAGCTCAAAATATGCTGATTTCCAGATGTTCTTTCATTCCCTCAAACACTGATTGCCCCCAAAGACCATCCTGAGTTGTGGATGCCAGTGATTCCTCATGTTTCTTTCCATGATCAAGGCAATAATTTTAAAGCCCCGTAGTCTTTCTTATGAGCCTGTGTCTGGGTCTTGTCTAGGTCATATTTTACTTCTCAGTATGAAAATGCAGAGTCTCACTGGATTGCGCTGTAAAATATCTGCACGTCGGTAGCGGTTTTTTAATTTGTTGCTCTTCCCAGGATGGAGAACCTTTCTGAATTATGAACGAAGGGTTGGTGCTCAATATAGTGACCTTCCATGAAAGAGAGGTTGTGGAATATCTACTTTCTCTGCAACAACAACAACAACAAAAAAAGGAAAAAACAAGGAGAGTAAATGTGAGCATGTTTTAGGGAAAGTAATCAAAATCCAAAATCATTGAATTTATGTTTACAGAAGGAAAAAAAAATCATTTGCAGAGCAGACTTATCACTCACATTATTACTGCATTCCAAAACTTCATTCTCTTAAGAATTAAAAAAAAAAATCCAGAGTGTGAATACATTGGGGATCAAAAATGCTAATGCTTCTAGGAGGTTCTTTTGAATTTGTTTTATGATAGCTTAGTAAAATAAAGGCTTATAGAAACCCTTCTAACTGGTGGGTTAAATGTCTACCACTAGAAAGGAGATACCACAAGGAGGAAAGAATTTTTACACCTCCTTCTACTTTCACCCTGTTCAGAGACAAATCTGTGGCCACCAACCTCAGCATCCCCTGAGCCTTTGAACCAACACATTTGTCCTCATTTCTTATGAGGAGAAATGATACAGAACTCTTTGGAGAGAACTCTTCAGAAGACCCGGATCTGGGTTCACATGGGGGCTCTGACTCATTGGCAGGGATTTTCATGTATTGAAGCCTTGATATTCTCATCTGTAGGATGCAGTAAATAGCGCCTGATGAGGAAAGGTCCATTGTCAAATAAAAATATAAATTTTATTTCATCTAAATTCACAACCTGGTTAGGGGTGAGGGCAGAGTCAGGACTTGGAGCTGCCAGGGCTAGTAACAAAGATAGTACATTTAATTAATGATATACACTTTTTTTCTTTTTTTTTTTTTCTTTTTTGAGGTGGAGTCTCCCTCTTTCCCCCAGGCTGGAGTGCAGTGGCGCAATCTCAGCTCACCACAACCTCCACCTCCTGGGTTCAAGCGATTCTCCTGCCTCAGCCTCCCAAGTAGCTGGGATTACAGATGTGCACCACCACACCTGGCTAATTTTTGTATTTTAGGCAGAGACGGGGTTTCATCATGTTGGCCAGGCTGGTCTCGATCTCCCGACCTCAAGTGGTCTACCTGTCTTGGCCTCCCAAAGTGCTGGGATTACAGGCGTAATTCATGATATACTTAAAAAGGTAGTTAGCTGTGTTTTTCAAAGTAATCAGAGCTACATTTAAATAATAATATCCAACGGGAGAAGACACAGAAAGCCCTCAGAACTGGGCCTAGTACACAGTGAGGCACCTGTGAACATTCACACCCATTTTCCCTCCTCTTCACGCCTGTGCCATCTGCCAAGTCGTCCATCTCATGAAACACCTAAGGCATTCCGTGACCTTCGAAGGCACATGATAAGTTTGGACAAAGGCGATTCGCACACGTTAAGACTTTCTGCCCTAGTGATTGCTGCTGCATCCTTTCACTTGTCTCTGCATTGCAGTGGATTTCTTTTCGTGAGCATTGTGATTGAGGTTCTTCCTTAGCAACAATCGTTTTAAAAAATAGAAATCACACTTAGATGGTAAATTCTCTCTTTTGGGTCACAGATGTGGGAGATAATCACAGCCTCTTCCAGGGATTACTAATTAGTCAATTCCTAGTAATCTCCAGGGATTACTAATTACCAGAGATTCCTAATCTGCTTCTGGGTGTGGCTGACACCAGAGAGTTTGGGGGAACCCACGAGCAGCACCCAATGCAAATGGAGACAGAGAACCCACTGCTTCAGGAGCAGAGGTGACCAATCTTGCTTGCCAGCACCATCTCTGCAGAGAGCAGAAACTCCTGGCTCCCTCTGCTTGCCTCCCTCTACCCCAAGTGACATCCTTGAGTTCACGCCACTCCTGCAGAGAGTTACTGCATCTACCAGATTCAATAATTACACCATATTTGGTCCTGAGGTTTTCTGACCAGCCATGGTCCATTTTTCCCAAGTGCTCCATCATGACAGCAATCTATCGAGGGCAAGTGTGCTCTGAGAAAACTGTAATGGTGATGGCCAGCCTCTACTGAGACCTAACCATCTGCCATGAATGAATATATTCATTGATTTAATCCAGATAAAAATCCTGAATTTTACAGATGAGGAAATGGAGTCTGAGTGGCCAGAAGAAATTTCATGAATTTTAGAAGTCTGTAGTAAACCCATGTAAAATGCCCTCGAGGAGAGCCCAGGCAGGAACTGGTTTCTCTGTCACATACATGAGGCTGAATTAGGGACTGAGTCATGGTGGGAGATGGCCGACGTTTTGGAAATGGCCCTAATATCGAGCTGGTCAGCTTTCTATCTTGCCATTGCCCATAGCTGGAGAAGGGAGTGAGGCCATGATCTCTGTCTGGAATGAGGCATTGTGCTCTAGCCAGTGACCTAGCTGGGTGAACCCTGAATCAGTTAGTTAAAGGCTATTACCATGGGTTCAGTGTGAAGGAGTGTTATTTTAGGAGTTTTCTTTTTTTTTTTTTTTAAGAGACAGGGTCTTGCTCTGTCATCCAGGCTAGAGTGAAGTGGCGCAAACACAGCTCCGTGCAGCCTCAACCTCCCGGGCTCAAGCAGTCCTCCGGCCTCAGCCCCACAAGTAGCTAAGACTACTGGTATGTGCCACCACACCCAACTAATTTTTATATTATTATAGAGACAAGAGTTTTGCCATGTTTTCCAGGGTGGTCTTGAACTCCTGAGCTCAGCAACTTGCCTGCCTCCGCCTCCCGAAGTGCTGGGATTACAGGTGTGAGCCATCGCACCCGGCCTATTTTAGGAGTTTTCTTTCCTAATCACTCCCTTCCTAACACCTGCTGTCATTCATAAGTTACGCGATGTAACTTATCTCTTTGCTCACTCGGGGCCTGTGATAGTCAGGGATACAGCCTCAGGAAATTTACTGTTAAAGAGAAAATAAGTTGAATGTGAATATTTTGCAACTTAGGGTCACTGTTATGTTGGAACTCTGAGAACAGGAATGCATGAAAAGATCAAGGGTGGAAGGGGGATGATCTTTGTAGGTCAAAGTAGTAAAATAAAAGTGAGCTGAAATGGAGTGAGATGTAGTCCTTTGGCTCTAAATTTTCTAAGAGGAATGATCTATGGAAACTAAAATCTGCACAGTTTTTTAGTTTGCAACCTGCATACTTTCCTTTTTTTTTTTTTTTGAGACAGAGTTTTGCTCTTGTTGCCCAGGCTGGAGTGCAATGGCACAATCTGGGCTTGCCTCAACCTCCAACTTCCGGGTTCAAGCAATTCTCCTGCTTCAGCCTCCCCAGTAGCTCGGATTACAGGCGTGCACCACCACACCCAGCTAATTTTGTATTTTTAGTAGAGACACAGTTTCTCTGTGTTGGTCAGGCTGGTCTCAAACTCCCGATCTCAGGTGATCCGCCCGCCTCACCCTCCCAAAGTGCTGGGATTACAGGCGTGAGCCACCGCACCGGCCTAATTTCTAAGTTTGCTGAAAGATATAAATCATGAGAAAATTCTCATTTCTCCATAAGGTGGTACCCACTCAGTTGCTTATAGGTATCAAAAAGGTAAAGAATGGTTAAACGGCAACTGGGAGAAACTTAAAACTCATGGTAATAGGAGGACTGGGATTTGGGGGAAATCATTTTAATTGTGGAGTAGTCACGCATTACTGGAAAATAATCCGTCACTAAGTGTGGATGTTGCTTGTTACCTACGTAACTCCTCTGAAGAACATTCCCAAAAATTTAGAAAAAAAAATCTACCAATTATCAAGAATTAGAAATTAAAAAATAAAAAACCCAAAGGAAAGCCATGGAGCTACATTAAAATCATTCCATTCCCACAGCTCTGTTTGTGCAAATTAAAAGACCAAAATTCTGGAGGCATCACACACTTATTTGGCCTTGGGGAGATCCTTCTTCTTTAAAGGCTATAAAATTACGTTCATCCTGAACGCCTCCAAAGGCATGTATATATTGTGATAGATACATGTGTATACATGACGTGTAACTATATAGGACACTATGTTTATAAAGCCAAAGAAGGGTTCTACGTAAATAAGACTTTAAATAGTGTCATGGTACTTAAATGGAACCACTGTATAAGATTCTTAAGTTTCAATTACAAATATTAACAGTATTAACAGTTTAATAAATGGAGACAAAGAACACTCTGGTTTCTTTTCGTTCACAATGAAAAATGAGAAAAGGATTATCCAGTGTGCAAATATTTGCTGCACAGGAACATTTAATACATTTCTGTATAAAAGCTTTTAATATGCGCCCCTTGCTAACATTACTAAATCATATTAAAAGTATTTAGTACTTCAAATAGTCTTTAGTATCTCTGGCCTCATTATTGAGAAACATCTGGAAGGCAATAGGAAAGAAAGGTAACACTGGCATTATCTTCTATTGTTACCTCTTGCTTCTTAGGTATTAATTTGTAAAATGAGGGGAAAATCCTTTCCAAATGCACAGGTTATCATTATTGAATGACAAGATAAAATAATAGCTAATAGCTAATATTTGTTGAGTATTGACTTCCTTCTAGGCACTTCTATACTAACAGGTTCTGTAATTAACTTCATTGGGCAGATGAAAAAATCCTATTTGAAATCTCCTTCTCAACTCAGGCTAGTAGTAGTTTCCTTTTGCCTCTTAGCTTGTTCCCTAATGATGCCCTAAATATCATGTTAAAGATTGTTACTATAGGCTGGGTGCAGTAGGTCACGCTTATAATCCCAGCACTTTGGGATACCAAAGCAGGCGGATCACTTGAGGCCAGGAGTTTGAGACCAGCCTGGCCAACATGCTGAAACCTTGTCTCTACTAAAAATACAAAAAATTAGCCAGGTGTGGTGGCGTGCACCTGTAATCCCAGCTACTTGGGAGGCTGAGGCAGGAGAATTGCTTAACCGGGGAGGTGGAGGTTCCCGTGAGACGAGATCACAGCACTGCACTCCAGCCTGGGCAACAAAAGCAAAACTCCGTCTCAAAAAAAAAAAAAAAAAAAAAAAGATTGTTACTATGCTGAAGAATATACCATCAAGATGAACCTTAAATTTTTATTGGATTTTGTCTAATATTTTCAAACAAAATGGCAGCTCATTTTTTAAAATTCAAAGGAAAATATCTTTCATAACTTGAATAAATCTCAAACCAATATGGAAAATGGATAAGGATTACAGTGACATACGATTTCCCTGAGTAAGGTTTCAGTTCACAGACCGGCAATTAATGAATGATATTAATAATGCATTAGGACTGACAATAGAAATCATTTTATACCTCACATTGTAAAACTGAGTCAAAGGTAAATAAGTTATGTAATGTAGGAAATATCTGGGAATTAGTAATAAGACACTGATAATTTGGGGAGAGTTAAAGGTGTACCATAAAACAGTGTTTCTCAAAGTAGGGTTCCCATATTACTGCATCGGAATCACTCAAATACTGTAAAATGCAGATCATGTGTGCCACCACAGGGATTCTGCATCAACATCTGCCTTTTAAAATAAACCTCCCAGGTGCTTCTTCTCACTATAATAAAGCACTTTGAAGAACTAGTATTTATTTCGTTCCAGTAGCTGAAAGTATACTTTTTGGTTATTTAATAGAAAGCACTACTGTGGGTTGAATTGCATCCCCCAAAAAGATATGTCGAAGTCCTAACTTCCACTACCTGCGAATGAGACCTTAATTGAGAATAGGGTCTTTGCAAATGTAACCAAGTTCAGATGAGGTCGCATAGGAATAGGATGAGCCTTGAATCCAATGACTGGCTTCCTAATAAGAAGGGAATTTGGACACGGAGACCCAGAGGAGGCACATACAGAGGAAGAACACCGTGTAAAGACAGAGGCAGAGATGGCAGTGATGCAGCCGTCAGTCAAAGGATGCCCAGGAGCCACCAGATGTTAGGAGACAGCAGTGCACAGATCCTCCCTCTGAACCTCCAGAAGGAACCAACCTGGCCAATACCTTCAGACTCCGGGCATCCAGAAGTGTGAGAGAATACATTTCTGTTGTTTTAAGTCACCCCGTTGTGGGACTTTCCTGGCAGCCCCGGGAAACTACACGTGCACAAAGCTAAGAACTGGAATCCCACGGGGAAATTCTTTCTCCATCCGTCACTCCCTGGTGCACTTTCTTCTCTGGCCCTCAGTGTTGGGAACTTTATCAGGAGGTTGCCTCCTGCACCTCGGGGTCCCTTGTGCTTCTCCCTCCTGTCTCTCTCGTAAGCCCATCCTCAGTCCTAGACTGTCTCGCCAGCTCCCCGTTCAATACTTCAAAGAGCAGCTGTCCAGGGTTGCAGCTGATTTTGCCTGCCACTCTCCCAAAAGAGATTTGAGGGATTTCCTGATTCACTGGATGGCCAATGTCACCCTGAAGTATGAGGTTTTTCACAAATTAAACTGGAAAACATATCTGAAAATCTCATGCCCTGCCAGAACTGATTCAAAGTGAGAAAGGCAGAGAATAAAGTAACACAGAAGTGATCCTTGTCATTTTTGCCAGATTACATTTCACCCATGTAGCAACGAGGTGTCTATCACTCCGGGATCATCCACTTCGAGGGCAGGCTGAGTGAAGGTCATTTTGGTTTTTATTGATTCTATGGCTCTGGCATTACTCATAAGGATTTATGGTATTTAACCCACCAGGAGAAGCCCTGAACTGTAAATGACTCTCCTTTTGCCAGGAGAGCCTGCTGCATCATAAGTGACACCGGCTACATGGGTTCCTTCACAGCCATCTCTAATGAAGCCCACAGCCTTTGCCTCCGCACAAAAGCACACGGCCTCTCATTTCATGGGGCTGATCCCTCCTTTGGCTCTGAATCAGCACGAGGTTGTTTAGCTTACTAAGTAGGGTAATCCAGATACAGGGACAGAAGAAGAACTGAGTGCATAAGACTCATGCTGTTCCTTTCACGTCAGCATCCTCCAGGACCAAAACTGGGAATAAGAAAATGAAAGTTGAAGAGCATGAAATAGGGAAAATAGAAAATTAAGGCTAGGATTATTAAGGCTTATGAAGTGGTCTCGCATGTGTTACAAGGGGCTCAGGACACAACAGAGGCACAGGAAATATATTTGTTGAAGAATAAGGGAATGAATCAACTTTGAGAGCTTGTTTAAAACTTGTTATTGTTGTTAACTTTTTTTTTTGAGGCAGGGTCTTGCTCTGTGGCCCAGCCTGGAGTTCAGTGGTGCAATCACAGCTCACTGCAGACTGAACTTCCCCAGGCTCAGGTGATCCTCCCACCTCAGCCTCCTGAGTACCTGGGACTACAGACGTGTGTCATCAGGCCCAGCTAATTTTTGTATTTTTTTGTAGAGACCAGGTCTCACTATGTTGCCCAGGCTGGTGTCGAACTCCTGGGCTCAAGTGAGCCTCCCGCCTCGGCCTCCCAAAGTTTTGGGATTACAGGTGTGAGTCACTGTGCCTGGCCCATCATTATTATTTTAACTAAAAACTTTTTTCCTCCTCAGAAAAGAATTAAGGATGTTTTAAACACAGGGCTAATGTTTATTGATGGTGTTCTCACAACCAATAATTTGTGAACCCAGGACTAAAATGGGCTCAGAGGCAAAAAGAAAAAAATCAACAATATTGATCTTATCTTTATGGAAAATTTTGATATTTTATTTATCACATAGCCAAATGCCTCCCATGCCTCCTAGGCCCTGCCCTGTGTGAACCTTTAGAAATGTAAAGAGTGTTTTGTTAAGGGGAGAATGTGAACACTCAGGTTTGAATTAACAATGAATTAGGAAGGAAAAGCCCCTTGGAACCAAGGAAGCAGTCTCCCACATGAGCTTGAAATGAAACAACGATCTCCACGAAGCAGTCTCAGTCTCACAGGAGGGATGATTTTCAATTCACAGACTTTTCTTTTCCCAGAATCTGGAAATTTGAGTTTGCCGCACTCATAAATGCTTGTTTGCACATATGTGCATGCAAAAGCATCCTGAAGCTTCATGACTGATAATTTTACTCTTCGTGACTGGTCATTGCCCCGAAATGAGTCAAGGACATGTCTGCAGAGAATATCAGAGCAACAGACCGAATCCCTTCCCAGGAGTATCTTCAGCCCCCGCTAACACCGAGCATTTATTGTTTGCACACTATTTTTAGTATTTGGACACTGACACTGTCTGCAACTGCTATTTAACCCTTTCTTTGTCGATATGCTTTGTCACTAATAGGCAACTCTGTCTCTATAAGGATAAAAATTACACTTTGAAAAGATTCTACTAGTGGAAGCCCATGGTACTTATTCAATATATTCTGGATTAATCCATGAATTAACTGTAAATTCCTCCGCTTTAGCTTTTCTCTTTGTTGAATTAAAGTTGTTCCTGTTTTATCCTAAGCTCTCAGAACATTCCAAGAAATTTCCTTTTTTGGAAAAATATGGGCTCCTAGCAGTCAAGTGGGACTGGGATATGAAAATAAAATATTCTTAAATTACCACTACTATTATTACATTTATAAAACAAATCTATTAACTGGTCTATATTTATAGAATCTCAAACATTTGAAGTAGATAATAAAATTCACCCTGTTTCTCAATTTAAAATCTGCTAGCAAAAAGCACTTAGTCAAATTATTTCAAATTTGTCAGACTATAATGTCTCAGAAGACACCTGCAGGTCAATATTTTTCTGTCTTTCTTAACCTGACACCAAGTTTTATATATATATATCTCGCCCTGTAATAGTATCTAATACAGGGCTGTGCTCCCTACTTTAAGAAAACTGAGATCCAAAAATCTGATTTTGGGGGGGAAAAGAAAAAGTCATACTTACTTTGCAAAAGAATTTAATTTAAATAGAAAGCTCCCTCTGAGTACTTAAAATATGATTCAATTTACCAAATCGTTACTAGTGCATGGCAGAGAATGTCCTGTTCATCTACTTTTATTTAGGGCTCCTCAGATCTAAGAACATGAACATGAAAGAACATGCCCATTGCAGAGTTACGATCCTTCTCTAAAAGGGGCATAGTGCCATCTACATGCTTAATGAGAAACACGTGGATCTAAGTTTGCTAGAGGCTCAGACAGACCCAGCTCTGGGAATCAAGAGGTACAGTGTAGGAAAGCTATTCAGCTCTCTTGAGAACATCCACCTGTCAGGGCTGGCCCCTGGACATATGTGACAGGTTGTTGTTATTGTTGGTATCATTATTATTTTTGCTAAAGAGCACTGTAGCTTCCTAGGATTGCTACAACAAAGTACCACAAACGGAGTGGCTTAATACAAGAGAAATGTATTGTCTCAGTTCTGAAGCCTAGACGTCTGAAATCAAGGTAGCGGCAGAAGCATGCGCCCCCTGAAGGATCTAGGGGAGAGTCTATTTCAGGCCTTCTCTAAGCTTCTAGTGTTGCCAACAACCCTGGGAAATCCTTGGCTTGCAGCTGTAGCACTTGAGCCTCTGCCTTCCTCATCACATGGCATTTCCCTGCATGTCTGTGTCTGTGGTCTTGTCTTATAAGGACACCAGTCATATTGCGTTAAGATCCCACTTTATTCTGGTATGAGCCCATCTTAACTAATTACCTCTGCAAAGACGTTATTTCTCACCTTCCATACTGAGGTTCCTGGGATTAAGACTTCCAGGTAACGTTTTAGGAAACATAATTCAACCCATAACAGGCATTTATGAATTTGTAGACTGTTGAGGATGGGGGGAGTGTGAGTTCTTAATCTCATTACATGTTGAATGCTGCGCTATGTAAGATTCCTCTGATAGGAAACAGCATCTTGCTTCATGATGTTCCACTCATGTGGATGGATGTTCTGAAGTTTCACTTCTAACAAGAATCACTGGCCGGGCACGGTGGCTCACGCCTCTAATCCCACCACATTGGGAGGCCCAGGTGGGTGAATCACAAGGTCAGGAGTTTGAGACCAGCCTGGCCAACATGATAAAACACCGTCTCTACTAAAAATACAAAAAAAATAGCTGGGCGTAGTGGCGGGCACCTGTAATCCCAGGTATGCGGAAGGCTGAGGCAGTGAATTGCTTGAACCTGGGAGGCAGAGGTTGCAGTGAGCCGAGATCGTGCTACTACACTCTGGCCCGGGCAACAGAGCAAGACTCATCTCAAAAAAAAAAAAAGAAAGAAAGAAAATTCACTGCAATACCTATGTCACCCTTTGGCGTGGGAGGTAGGACACCGTGGAGACAGGAGGAGGTCTTGACAGGAGAGTGAAGGAGGGATGAGACTAAGCATGAAAACAAAAATGAAGAGAGCTTACCGGGCAAGTAAGAAGTAACGAGAGTGACACTTCCAGAGATGACTGTAAGCTTTGTCTCTCACTGCTCAACATCCTACACTTTCATCTAGTTCATTATTTTCCACATCAGCCTTTCCACCCATAGCATAAAACTAACAGAGGTGAACAGAAAGAAGCATCATGAGTATAATTTTCCTTTTTTCTTCTTCAATACCTAGTTTATTTACATTTCATTTTGTTCGTTGGAGGTGAGCTCAAGGAACTGGGGGATGATGTTATATTTGAGCATTTCAGAGGCACGATTCGAGGGTTCCTAAACACTGCTATCTGAATTGTAGTGTTGATCATGGTCTCTTGTTCTTCCCATACCCAGGATGGTTCTTCTGAACCACCCAGATCATGTTCTTCTCATACCCAAAATGGTCTTTTGGGAGTCCTGCTGATTTTTGATTGGAAATAAGTTAAGTGATAAAGTCCAAAACCTCTGCAACTTCTTGTAGGAAAGATGATCAAAATGAAACAATTGTCCTGAAAGCTCCCCTAGTTTTCAAATATAACTTTTCAGGACTATGTGCTTTGATGGAGTATGATATACTTGACAGACAGATTTTTGGTCAGCATAATTTCCTTTCAGAAGTTACCCAGCCAAATATCATGACTAATAATTTCATACTAAAACAGAAATTGAATTTTTCTTTGAGATGAAAATGAATCCACTAGTATTTTTTAAATCACTATAGACAGAAATTGATTTGACATAATGTAATATGATTTTTTAAAATAATTTAGGAATATGAATGAGGCCATTGGAAGTAAGGTCTTTCCTTTTATTTTCCTTATTCACTATGATTTATTCAAAAGTGATGAAAAGGTACCTTGTTATCAAACATAAATGTAGAGATTTGGATGAGGACTTCTTATAAATAAAGCTACACAAAAAACTGCAGTAGAAATATACTCCACATTTAATCAAGCTACTTCCTTGCATAACGACCATGTTTGGGATAGTTTGGGTGAAACCTGAAGAGGCCCGTTAAATGGTTCAGTTGTTCACCAAAGAGGGTGGGTACCCGATGTGCGAGAGGCAGATGTTACGAAAAGCATGCAGACAGCATCTATCTCCCATCACTGCCCAGGTTGACCAGGTTCTATGCAGCCGTTCATCTGATTCCGGTCATTGCCAAGTGCCATGAAGGGCATTACTGCATCATAAAATATAGCCTGGAGTTAGACATCGTCCTAATTTCTAACTTCCCCTGCCCGACTGGTTGGTTGAATGGGTTTCTTTTAGCCTATAAGGGCCTTAGGATTCTCCTACACTTCTACCAAAATGAGCTTTCTAAAAGAGTATATGGTACAATATCCTCTTATGGAATATATACTCTTATGGAGTAATGTCACAGTATATGGCATTGACCTTTTGCCATTCACCTGTCCCCACTACCTTCCCCTGCATAACATACTTCCTGATACAAATATTTCACTACAACTAATGTGATCTTCTAGACCAGCACTTCTCCAAAGTCAGAGTTTTTGCAAATCACCTGAAGATCTTGTTCAAATGTAGGTGCTAGTTCAGGAGGCCTGAGGTGAGGACCGAGATTTTGCCTTTCTGACAAACTCCCAGATAAGGCCGATGCTGCTAGTTTCCTTGAGTGGGAAGGATCTAGGAAACTCCCCTATGTATTCCTGTTCCTATATCTTTGTTCACATTCTTCCTTCAACCTGGAATTTCTTCCCTTTCTTCCTAGATTTTCATATTCATCCTTAGAAACCCTGCCTTAGTAGCTACTCCTTTAAGTGGTCTAGGATGGGGCTTTCTCTATCACAAATGCTTCCTCCTCTGAACTCCTATAGCACACAGTGGCTGGACCACCCTCTGACACTGCTAATTTTATCTTTAGCTACTTTCTCATGCATACATCTTGAATCCCTGATTAAATGTTTAGCCCCTTGAGGACAATCTCATCATGTTCACTCCTGGCCTTTCCCTTAAATCTCAGATTTGCAATTCCAACCACCTGCTGCCTTATTAGAATCCAAATTCACCAGAGCAAAAACGAAACACCCTATCTTCCTCCTCAGAAAACTTGTTCAGTCTCAGGTACTCCCTTCTCAGAGAGTTGCATTTATTTATTTTATAAATACCTGTTTGTTTTAACAAATACATGTGCCTACGATGGACTGGGCACATAGTGGTGAATGGAGCAGACGTGTTTTCATGATGCTTGTCTGAAACCTGTGGAACCTCGAAAAGCCCCAGTCACCTACAACTTAAAAGCTGTGCACTTCTGGAGGCTCAACCACCCAAGGTAGAAACTGCAGGGTCATCACCAATTTCACCTTCTAACTTACCTTCCACAACCATCTGTTGTGTTATAAATTTCTATCTGTGCCGCCACAGAAATGCGTCTCCTACATGAGCACTCCCTTCTTTCCCATTTCTCTTGCCACTGTCCTAGAAATGTGGCCATCCTCTCTGGTTCCAGTGATGGCACTTGTCTCCCTACTCCCTACTCATCCCTTTGGTTTCAGCTTCTTCATCTCCAACTTTTTTTGACACCAACCCTGAAGTTGTCATTCTCCAGAAACATCCATCTCATCACAGCACTTATGGACTTACAAAGATAGATGGATCCACATTGCCTGTGGAATTAAACCCCACCTTCATAGCATCAAGTTCAAGGTCTCTATAATCTATCCTCCACTGACTTTTCCAGCTTCCCATCCTCACACACTATCCCCTGTTTCTACTGTGCCTGAGCAAACATGTGCTAGTCTCCAAATGGCCCTGCTCTTTGAAGGCTGCTTGCCTTTGGTCAACCTAGAAGTCCTCTCCTAATTCTCCAACTGTCAAAATGCAACAGTTCCTTAAGGTTCAACTCAAAAGCCACCTCATCCAAGAAACCTTCCTCTGCCATAAGTAACCATTTCCATGGCATTTCCTTTGTAACTGTGTCACATGTCCTTTGCCACACAGTCTTGGGTGATTCTTAACTATGTATCTATCTGTCTTTACCTCCACTAGGTGTTAAGACTATGTTTATCTAATCCAGTCGGTGACTAACAAAATTTCCCGAAATCCAAGGGAAGATGTTCCCAACAATTCGAGTTTGTTGACTGGGATGATGGAATTGTACTTCTTTGATTCCTCAATGCTGAGCACAAAATCCTACTCTCGGAAGATATGCAAAGAAAAAAAATATATATATACATATATATATATATATCTTTTGTGTGTGTGTGTGTGTTTGTGTGTGCGGTGTGTGTGTAAACCTTTCATCTTTGGTATCTTTGAAATAGGCTCTCTCCAACTTCATACAGCCTGATGATTGCATCCCATCGTGCCCCTGTCAGTGGAAGTCCTTCCCGTCAGAGCCAATTGCCAAGGCAGGGTTTTTCAATCTTGGTCACATATTAGAATCACTTGGAGAGTTTCGAAAAATCTCAGTGCTCAGTCTGCACCCCAGGTGGACTAACTTCATCAGAGTCTCTGTGGTCCAGACTTAGGCATCAGTATGTTTAAAGCTGCTCAGATGATTCCAATATGCACCCAAGGGTCAAAACTACTGTGCTGGAGAATATTTCAATTTCAGACTTAGTCATAGGAATATACAAAGCAGCAGCCACAGCATATAGGACAATTTTAAGGGACTCATCTGACCCCAGACATCTCTCTTGGTTGCCCATTGTGGTACCCACAATGAGAAAACAGAATTCTCTTTTGATTATAGTATTATCTCCAGAAGGCATTGTTAAATACATACATAAATACATGAGATATGAATATATATAATATGATACTCATAATATGTGTGTATGTATCAATATTATATATGCAAATATGTTCCCTGGAAAGAGTAATCTATCCATCTTCCAGCTGTGTGCAGAATGAAAAGCAAATTCCCTTTTGTGAAAGATGAGGCCCTGAAAAGGAAGGTCTGGGGCACACAGATGGCATTAGGGCATCCTCCCAGTCAGTTCTGAGAAGCTAGAGAGCACAGTGGGAATATCTGATATCTCAGTAGAACATGAGGGGGTGAGAGGGAAAGAGAGGCACAGTAAAGGAAATTGGCATTGGGAGAGGACTTCCACCAACAAACTTGGCTTTCTCCGGTTGGCCAGGGCTGACCCTGCCCTGAATCTCTGAAGTTTATAGACTTTGATTTTTAAAAATTAATTACTGGGTAGGGGAAGGGGAAGATTTTAGATGAGTGGGTAAGAAAATACCCAGGAACTGGGGGAATAAAGTCTCAGCTATACTAAACTTCCTGAGCCTTGAAAGCAATACTGAAAAGATTCCTAAATAAAAAGGTTAGCAGCATCCAGTCAAAGCCAAAAGAAACTGAGGAGAAGGAACCTCGTAAAAATAAAAAGTCATGAGGAAAAGTGTATATCGGTGGCAATTTTTCCCCAAGTTTACAAAAAACACCACCTGGGGACAGAGAACCACGGCGATCCCTCTACACTCTCCTGCCTAATGAGAATTTCTGAAAGCAAAGTATGCCTAGAGTGAGTCCCCATGAGGTAGTAATTTATAAAGCTGCCCTTACACCATGCTGATTCTGAAATAGACTGGTTTTCTAGCGTACCAGAGCCTTTTGTGGAAAAACAAAGCAGTAGGAAAGAACTTGAATAACGGAGGCCTCCACAGAGATGAGATGACACATTGGGGTCTGTGATTGCACCTCAGATTCACTCAACCACAATCTTCTCTGAGAAGCCTACTTCCTTATTCTCATAAACTAAGCTGAGCAGTAATCATCCTTTGCCTTGATGGGAAGATCTGCTAATTACCCACAGCTCTGGAGAAATGCAAATCTGTGGCTATGTCATGGATCTGATCTCCCTTCTATGACCTTAACCCCCCACCCTAACTCCTTCTGTCTCGGATTTAAACAAATTAACTAGACATGAAACAGAAAGAGGCTGTTACTTAAGGGAATCGGATCCTCGGAGCATATACTCCTGAATTTCCCTTATGGGTTTGAGTCAGCAGTGATGTCTCAGAGACATTCCAGATGACTTCAAGGAGGCAAGGGCAGACTGGTAATTAAACCACACCAATCAGGAAGGCTTAGAAATAGAGAACAAAGGGCAAGGAGAGGAGAGAGAAGAAGGCAAAAAAAAAAGAAAAAAGAAAAAAAAGAAAAGAAAACAGAATGAAGAGGCAGGAAACCAGAGTCCTGGAAATGCTTTTTCACATGTTCTACCCACTCCTCTCTCTGTCTGTGTTAACGAAGCTCCTGGAAAGAGATGTGTGCTCGCCTCTGTATAAAGCAGTGAGGCACAGAAAAGATGGTGTGAGCTGAGGCCAACCAGGTCTCAGGTCTGCGTGAGCCTGGTGGAGCTAGACTCAAGTCAGTGCAGGAGGAAGGCAGTGTGGGAACAGGGCTGGTGAGAATGGGACTGGGCTCTCTTCCAGGATCCCAGGCTCACCCCCCTTAACCCCAAATGCTACAACCTCATGGGGCTGCATGTCTTCTCTGTGCCCCTGCTAGTCCACTCTCCTCTCTTCTCCAGCCTGCCCATTGCTGGAGGGCTGAGGATATGAATTACATCCCTGGGCCCTCATGTCTGCTGACTCCAGTTAACCTTGGCCATTGGGAGGCACTGTAGGAGCTCCTAGAGGAGAGTGAGGCCCCAACATTCATTCTCGGGGCTTCCTCACTGTGAGGTTGCTTCAGACTAGCTGAGCACCTCAACGGAAGGTCACAATTCCCCTCTGCTGGCTAGTCCAGAGCTCTTTCCCTCCCCCATACTTCAGTCCTTCAGGCCTTAGGGTGGTAACTTTGCTCCATGTTACTCACCTCAGGTTCTGCACTATTCCTTATGGCTTTTCTACACTCTGCTGTCACCTGTATATCAAGTACCTTATTGAACTATCCTTAATTATTGCCCAAGTTGACTTGTGCTGTCAGTTTCATTCTAAGACCCAACTGATCTAGCCCACGAACTCAAGATAGACCAGAATTATGTCTTTATTCTTCCATGGTGGGGCAATCTTCAAGGTGGCTAAGCTACTGGGGCATTCACCCGTATGTAAAGATGTCTACAGAGAAGTGGCTACTGGTGGAATCTGCTTAGTATCTGGAGAACTGTATGTCCTTTAGCTAAGGAAAACACAAGTGCTTTTCTCTTGGTCTAAAGTCACTTTACAGCTCATGCAGAGGTGGTCTCTGCAGTGCACCAAGAGATATAACTGACAGTAACGTGTGTCAGGGAGGGATTCCCTTCCTTCCTCAGTGCTAAGGAGAGAAAAAGAAGTAGATACGACTTACAAGGAAGGGAGGGAGACATGAGTTTGCCCCTGTGGGTCACCTTCCATCACAGAGCGCGACTTTCTTCTGCTGAACCACCCAGCAATGGGAACACACTGTGCATGGCATCGAAGTTCAAGACCACCGACAAGCAAAAATGAGTGCGGCTTTGCATTTACTGCCTGGAAACCCATTTCATCATTTAATCCAAAACCTAATTTTTTTGGAATTCAATGTTTAAACAAATCATGAGTGTTTGATGTGACATGAGATTGCTTTATCCTCTCTCCTCCCCAGTTCCTCATGAAAATGAGATGCTGCACCTCATTTGAGGATTTGGGAGAGAAAATAAAACAAAACAATCTGGATCTAGGTCAGCAGAAAGCCTGTTTGTTCAGTGTAAAGAGGCCTCTCCACTAATTAACACTTTCCTGAGAAAAAAAGAGTGAAAGTCGTGTGCGAGGAGCATATATATATACACACACACACACATTCCTCTTTAAATGGCACCATTTCAGATTCAGTAAAATAGCACTTACCCCTTCAAATTGGAATAGTGATCACACATACTGAAAATTAAAATTCTGGAAAGCTTCAATGCTGAAAATTTCATCCAGTCACCTGACAGAGCTAATTAAATTTCTTGGGCTGTTGATTAGTATTTATTAAATTATGGAACTAAAGCTTTAACTCTGCCATTCTTGCTTCAATAATTAAGAAGTTGTGGAGAGAGAGCAATAACCAAGGTGTCAGCTTGCTGACTCTTCCAAAAAGTGGTACTCAGAACTTTATCCAACTCATGCCACGAATCCAGTGATACTGAAGAAAAAAAAATGCAAATCTAGAATAGCGTAAAATATGCTTTCTTTCCTTTTTAATTGTGCAAACACTGTGGTCATATAATAACATGCACAATGAATTTGCACCCATGGCTACATGTGCTTGATAAAGACAACATCATGGTTCTTTGCAACAATGAACATTTCCTCTTACAGATGCTTAGCTTCGGAGGCATCTTGTACAGAATAACATATTCTGTTCTTTTCCCACATGCTCATCTAGTCAAACTTCTGCTCTCCAAGGAATGAATAAGTTCTGATGGACTCCACATCAGTCTTTATGTAAGATTTTTTCTGAAAATTATGGGCTCTCTCCATAATCCAGCAGTCAACTGAAAGAATATCTATTGAGTGTCTACCATGTGTTCAACACTCAGCTCACTGTCAAAAAAGATACAAAAAAAAAACAAGATACCATTCTTTCCCAGGGACATCAAGATGTTTTATAGAGATAATCTATGTCCAAATGAAACAAGAAACAAACCAAATGCATGAGATACTGATAAAATAAAGTGCTTATTTGTGTGATAGGATGATCAAAATAAATTTCACTTTCAGGAGTGCCTTCCAGCTCTAACACTTTCCAATGCTATGTGTAGCACAAAAAATAGCCGAAGAATTCAACTAAAGGTTCTGGAAGGTGTGTTCTCATCATGAGCATGCCCTCAGCACAGTCCCTGCTATTCGGTAAGCTCTAGGCAAATGCTGAATGAATCGATAAGCAAATGAGTGCAAAATGAAAAGAATGCAGACAGCAAGATGAATTGGCATTATCTGAGAAGGCTTCAGACCTGAGACTGCTCTTAAACTAAGCTGCAAGGCAGAGCTTACAAATTGTCAGCCATCAGTGTTAATCTATCTATACAGATGTGTTTCATTCAGCCCATGCTGTGATGATGATGGTGGTGGGGATGACGGTGATGATGATCATGATGAAGACAAGGATGGAAGTGGAGAGAAGATTTTAAAACCAGGAGATTCCATGTTCAAATCCATATATTTCTATTGTAAAACAAACTCTACCTCTCCTGGCTCCTGTGTCCATGTGGCATGATGCCAAGGCCAGTGGCTCTTCTTTTTTTTTTTGAGACAGAGTCTCACTCTTGTTGCCCAGGCTGGAGTCCAGTGGTATGTTCTCAACTCACTCCAACCTCTGCCTCCCAGATTGAAGCTATTCTCCTGCCTCAGCCCCCCAAGTAGCTGGGATTACAGGCACCCACCACCACACCTGGCTAATTTTTGTATTTTTAGCAGAGACAGGGTTTCACCATTTGGTCAGGCTGGTCTCAAACTCCTGACCTCAAATGATCCTCCCGCGTCGGCCTCCCAAAGTGCTGGGATTACAGGGGTGAGCCAACGCGCCCGGCCGTGGCTCTTCTCTTTCTTCGGCCATCGTCCTCCAGGGTTGCACCATGTTCCACCCTCTCAGTCTTCTTCCCAACCAAGGCCAAGTGTCAGTTACCTTTTATTTTCATGCATGCACTATTGCTTTCTTCTGGAAGAGAAAATAATCCCCATACACATCGTACTGAAAGTGTAAAAATGCAAAAGTAGTCCATGAGGGAGTCATGTTTCAAGGGAAAAGTGTGAGACTATCTCTTGTGAAAATGAATGAGGAAATGAAATGATGAAATTGTATGCTATTAATATCAATCTAAATGTGTCTATGAAAAGAACAGAAATTGCTTCCCTACGTTATCAGTTGCTACCTTCTCAGTGAGGCCTTCCATGAGCATCCACCTCCACACATGCTTCCAGTACCCCCCTCCACTTTAGTTTTCACTTTAGCACATGCCATGTATATTTTTATTGTATAATTCTTTTTTTAACTTAATTTCAAGTTCTGGGATACATGCGCAGGACATGCAGGTTTGTTACATAGGTAAACGTGTGCCATAGTGCTTTGCTGCACCTATCAACCCATCACCTAGGTATTAAACCCTGCATGCATTAGCTATTTATCCTGATGCTCTCCCTCCCCCTGCCCCCACAACAGGCCCCAGTGTGTATTGTTCCCCTCCATGTGTCCATGTATTTTTATTGTTCAGCTCCCACTTATAAGTGAGAAAATGCTGTTTGGTTTTCTGTTCCTGTGTTAGCTCCATCCATGTCCCTGCAAAGGACATGTCCCTGCAGCTCCATCCATGTCCCTGCAAAGGACATGATCTTGTTCCTTTGTCTGGCTGCATAGTATTCCATGCTGTACCTGTACCATATTTTCTTTATCCAGTCTATCCTTGATGGGCATTTAGGTTGATTCCATGTCTTTGCTATTGTAAATAGTGCTGTAATGAACATACACGTGCATGTGTCTTTATAACCGGATGATTTATATTCCTTTGGGTGTATACCCAGTAATGGGATTGCTGAGTCAAATGGCATTTCTGGTTCTAGGTCTTTGAGGAATCACCACACTCTTTTCCACAATGCTATATATTTTACTGGTTTATTTCATTTGTTGTTGGAATCCTGTAATGCAAATGTAGGCTCCATAAAGGAAGGGGTTTTTGCCCTCTTTTGTTCACTACTTCATCCCTGGTACCTAGGAGAGTACCTGAAAAAGAGTAGATGTTTGATGAATGAACAAACAAACTCAGCTCGCTTCTCTAATTTACCTTATCTGCATGATCTGCCTGAAAGGATGAAGCAGCTGTGGATAGGCTAAGAGAAGAGCCATCACTCCTGGTGAAGGAAGTTACTTCTGGCAAGTAACATAAGCAAAGGCTTGAGCTGGCAGGGAGCACGTGGAAAGGGAAATAGGGCTCTGTGAGAAGTAGAGCCTAATTAAAATGAAAAATGTAGCTGGGCATGGTGGCATGCATCTGTAATCCAAGCTACTTGGAAGGTTGAGGCGGGAGGGTTGTTTGAGCCCAGGAGTTCAAAGCTGCAGTGAGCTAGGATTGCACCACTGGACTCTGGCCTGGACAGCAGAGTGAGACCCTGTCTCAAAAAAAGAAAAGGTAAAACTGAAATAATGCATTTAAAATGGAAAATGTGTCATGGAGTTGCCAGTTAAGAATCCATGATTGATAGATGTGAACAAGACACCACTCGTCTGTCCCCTGTCATCAATCTGGACCATTGCCCACCCCACCTGGCTTTCCCAGCGCCATAACTGTGTATCCTTCTGGACCCCACCTGGGCTGTTCTAGCACCCTTCAATGATTCTCCAGAAAAAATACTAAACTGCTCACAGTAGACTATAAAACCCTGTAAGATCTCCTGGCCCACTTCTCTGGCCCCAACTCCTGCCTCTCCAACATATGCACTTTGCCTTTCAGTTGCACTAAACTAACTACTTTCCAAACCCTTAGTGGGCTTGGTCCACATGAGCCTTTCAACATGGGCTCCATCTGATTGGGAGCCCCAACACCAGCTCATTCTTCAAGATCAGCTCAGAGAGACAGAGAGACCCCTGTGGGAGCTTCTCCCTAGAGCCCCTACTTGGCAGACCCAGGACCATCTGATGCTCCGCGGGTAATACTTATCCATCAGAAGCTGCATGCATCGCCTGTAAGGTACGGCGTGAACACACATTCTGCGGCACTCTTGGCCAACTGATGGTACCCAGGCCTTGAGAATGCCTCCCTCGCTCCTTGAACCCTCCCTAGAAATTGATTGGTTTTCTCATTAAGTGGTCACAGTCCTAAGGTACCACCACCGTGTGTCTATTTTCATTGGTCCTGAGTTAACCTGTTATGCCCTATCCCCTTTACTGTGGTGTAAGTGCCCTTACCTTTTCCCATTTGATCTCAGTTTAATCAACTTTGGGTCACTGGTTTCTGCTCTTGAAAAAACATACTCTACACTCAGCTTTCATTCTTCTCAACTCAGTTCTTGTCAATGTTGACATCACGTTGTACTACTGTCTGTTTTTATGTCTATACCTCCACAGAAGAGAAAGCTCCTTGAAAGTAGAACCGATGTCCTTTTCATCTTTGTAGCCCCAATGCCTAATGCGGTATCTTGCACAGAGAAAACCCTTAATGAATGTTTGTTGACAGAATGCATGAACACATGCAGCGATACAGCCATTGCCATTGGTCTTTAAGAGAAAGGACCATGGCACTTTGGGAAGCCGAGGAGGGTGAATTACCCAACATCAGGAGTTCAAGACCAGCCTGACCAGTATGGTGAAACCCCATCTCTACTAAAAATACAAAAATTAGCCTGGTGTGGTGGCATGCACCTGTAGTTCCAGCTACTCAGGAGGCTGAGACAGGAGAATTACTTGAACCCGGGAAGCAGAAGTTGCAGTGAGCTGAGATAGTGCCACTGCACTCCAGCCTAGGCGACAGAGCAAGACTCCGTCAAAAAAAAAAGAAAAAGAAGAAAAGAAAAAGGACCATGAATTAAGTTATGGCAGCAGTACTACATATTCAAAAAACTAAGTAAAGAAAATAAAGACAGATTTTTTTTAATTACTGCAATCAGGTTCATTGGTCATGAGAACCTGACCTATAGGCTTAGAAGAAGTGAAAAGATGGATATAAAAAGCTAGACTAAATCTGAAAATTAAAAGACCTTTCAGAGAAAGAAAAAAAAGTTGAAGTCACAGGGTTGAGCTTGCCCTGGAGAGATCACACTGCCTACTCTTTAACCCCATGGGTCTGAGTTTTCAGATTTCCCGTGTATCAGGATGAGTTGGGGATACAAGTTAAGAGTGCGAATCTCCAGACTGCAGGTCTAGTACCTGTGTCTGTACTGAGAGCACATTGTGTGAACACCTCGGCATGGTGACCCCAGGACCACCTATGCCTTAACCATTTTTGATCAGGGAAAAGCTCTTTCCCTTGTAAGGATGACTACAGAGTTTCCATGATTTTCCAGGATACTCAGCATGTTTTTCCTGAAATCCTCTTTTTCATCATGTTTTAGGAAAGCCTGTTCTAATGGCTTTGTTTTCAGAAAAAAACTGTTTTTAAAATGTCAAGCGAAAGAGATTTCTAAGTGTCACTTCTTGTTGTGGAGTCACCTTTTTGGACCAAAAAAAGTAAAATCAAGTTCTGGACAAAAGTTCTAGCTCCTCTGAAGTTTGTCCTTTCCTCTCGACCATACAAATAATGGAGAAGGGGAACTTACTGGTATATCTCATTTAGGCACTTGGATAAATAACACCCCACTTTCAGTTATCTTAGGAAAAAACATTGAAAAACCCTCTTACCTTTTTGAGGACAAAAGAAGCAAATTGAAAATGCACTAGGCCTTTTTTAAATATTTGTGATTTGGCTTGAAAAAGAAGGTCGGTTTTCCACATAGGAAATAATTTGAAGAAATAAAATGAAAACTATTTTCAAAAGACTGTTTAACTTTCCTTTAATTATACTAAAAAGAATAATAAAGAGAATGAAACATATTGGAATTTGTGATTTATGGATCACCATGGCATAGTATAAAAATTCAGAAGTAGCTTCTAATGAGAAAAATACAAAAAATAATATCAGCGAATTTTATATTTATTAATCTAGGGGAAAAATTGAGAGGTTAGGGTTCCATTCTGTTCAGAAAGACTCACAGTGTAACCTCACATGCCAGCATGATCATTATACTATGACTTTCCAATGCATCAGGAATAAAACATAAGGCTCTTCAAAGAAGTAATAGAAAAGCAACCTAATATTGAGGCTAACTTGACACAAATCGTTCTAATTATTTACATTCAGAGCTCCTTTTGCTGAGACCTTTTTTTTGAAGAGATAAAGGCTATTTTCTAAGTACCACTGCTTAGCTACCAAATCTATTAACAGAAAGCCCCTGGCGTTTGATCTTTAAGATTCCAGTGTGCTTCCAGTACTGTTTTTATACTTATCTGCGATAGAAAGGTGATTCCTCCAAGTGCTTTGGATTTGGTTGAATCAGATTTACTGTCTGGCTTCTCAACCTTATTCCCAAGTGCAATGTAATAGGAAAATGCAAAGCCCTTTCAAGTCCCCATGGGTTCCTATGGCAGGGTGGTGAAAATTTTCTTTACTACTTTTCATTTCATAAGAGAAATAGTCTCAAGGAGAGGATTTCTAATGCAATGTTGTTAGATACAGACCATTAAATATGTAGGGCTGGCTTTCCAGCCTACATATGCAGCCCTATGGGAAAACTCTCCCTTTGTCATGGAAACCCAGGGGAGGAGTTGGTCTGTGCTGTTTTATGAATAAAAAATCCAGAAGGGGAACTCTTTTTCCATTTTAAAGCCAGGAGGAGTTTTTAGGACTTTCATTTTTTCACACTTGCCTGTTAGAGAAATGGCATAAGTTTTATGGTATTGTGCATCTAGAATGTTCTTAGCACCACCTGAAAATTATTATTTCCGCTGATAGTTAAGATAGATGATAGATGACTGATCGATGATAGATGATTGATTGATTGATTGATTGATTCAGGGACAGTATAATCCACTGTTATACATAACCAGAAGCATAATTGGGCAAATAGCATTTGATTCATCTGTCTTTGGACCTCCTAAAGGAAGATGGGCTGATTTAAAATGTTATCTTGAAAAATGTATAGTCTTGTATTTGTTTGGAGGGTTCTAGACATAGGCATTGTTAGAAATGGTTTAGAAAATTAGGAAAGGCTACTCAAACCATAGTGGCGTTAAAAAAAAGGCCAAGAATTAGGAAATTGTTTGTAGGGCTGCTAGAATCACAATGGTGTTGGAGAAGGTCTAGAACATTAGCATGGACTGATAATTCAGGGAAGAGTACAAAGATGTCCAGAGGGCTATCCTCCTCCCCCCAAATATATTTTCCATCTTTTTTGAAATGAGTGAGACCTACCAATAGGCACAGGGCTTTTCAAATGCATTCACACTCTCCAGTTCACCAGTTCTGTTGTAATGGTTAATTTGAGACTGCAGGCTCTGGGCCCCCACTGCTAAGGCTCAAAACCAGGCCCTACTACTTGTGCTATGTGATCAAGGCCAAGAGACTTCACTCTTCACTGCCTCAGTGTCTTCACTGTTCGTGTGAGGTTGTGGTGATTAAACAATGAGATAGGAGTGATGGGTGTAGCATGGGGCCAGCCACTTAGTGAGGATTTGATGACATCTCACTAAACAAAAATGTCACCATAGAAATGCAATTCTCAGTTATCGCATCTGTAAAGTTGAGACCTCAACAGCTACCTTTCAAAATTTTTTACAAATTGGAAGCAATTATGGATTTGCTTGCTGAGTGTCCAATAGGTATGGTAGCCATCACTGTTGTTATCATAATTTTTTATCAACACCTGTCTCACTCCTTGTTGTACAGGTCAAGAAAACCCAACTAGATCATAGCTTCTTGAAGACAAGCAGGCTTCATGGGATACTACCTGCATAGTTGCACAAGGCCCAGTGTTTAGAAGTACATGACGCTCTGTAGTTGCCACGTTCAAATTCCTAATAATATTTAAACAGGGAACCCTGCATTTTCATTTTGCACTGGGCTTTACAAATTACGTAGCTGATGCTGAGGACAGGGACTGTTTCTAACTTGGTTTTATAAACTTTGTCTTCCAGGCACAGTTCTTTATACACAGTAGGTTTGCATTAGATGTTTCTTGAAGTGAATGGGCATTGCCACTAATTAATAATAACTGAACATGAAAATCATTTATTCAATGCCCACTTTCGGAAATCCAGGCTCCTCCTGAGCTTATAAAGTCCTTTTGTGGACAGGCCTTTGGCCAATAACAAGAATCAATAGCAACAATAATCATTCCAAGTAAATCTTGTAAATGTAGAAATGGATTGAGTATTTGCAGGATGTACTTCATAAATTCAAACAGGAAGGTTGGTTAAATGTTTAAAATTGTTGTTTGGAACAGATTAAAGGGTGCAAAAAATGTTAGCAAAATCACTTGGGAAAGGTGGTTTCTAATGTTTTTAATATTGGCACAGTTAGTAACTGACTTTAAATCCTTCCTTGATCAACATAAAAAGACATTTCAAGGGAAAGGAAATAAATGGTAATGCCATTAACCATCACACATTGTAGAAGTACCTATTATAAAAAATCCTTTCTAAGTTTTACTGTTCTGGATCTAAGCTTATTTCATAGAAATAAAGATACACTTGATTTCATTTTGGAATATTAATGAGACTGAAATAAGCTTAAATTTTTCTTTGACTCATTAAGCTGGAAAGTCAAAGTGCTAAAAATATATACTTTTGCTTCAACATAGACTGAAATGGATACAAAGAATTTTGTGTCAGGGGGAATTTAACTTAGAGTAAAAGGACCTATCGGGGGAAATTTGAAGCAATTGTAATGTAGAATTTGGCTATTACACATAAACATATGTCTATATTCATCATGTAGCTTTACTTGTCAAAAAATATCTATCTTAAAACTTGTACAGTCAGAAAAAGTATCAATAACATAAAATTTCACAGCCCCCTTTTAGAACTATGGCCTTAACATTTTGTAGGGAAATAAAGCTTTGGTTAACCTTGGCTCTGGTAGACCTCATTAAAATAACAGCCTGTCAGTTTCAAGTTTAAAATAACAGGGTTGTCAGTTTTATATGCAGTGGAACAATCTACAATTTTATTCTCGGGGATAAGACTGGGAAGGGGGTGAAAGGTGGACAAAGATTGGACAACACTGCCATCTGGTGGTCATAATGAAGGTGGCCTCTAAATGCCTGCAGATGAGGCTGGACCATCTTGAAGGAAAAGAGGGTGATGTCAGGCTGCTTTGAGCAAGTCATTGTATCGACTTTTTGATAGCCTTTTGCCTTTAAAATGTAGGTACATGCCCAGAGCCTAGATGCAATTTATAATCTCAAAGTTACAGTAAATCAATAATAAACTCTGCTCTTTCGTAATCTTTAATCCCTGCATATCCATGATTTGATAAAATTAATTTTCAAGAGAATGAAATCTTGTGAAAAGAATTAGATTCAACAAAAACTTTATTTTACTTTAAGTTCTGGGATACATGTGCAGAACGTGCAGGTTTGGTACATAGGTATACATGTGCCATGGTGGTCTGCTGCACCTATCAACCCATCATCTACGTTTTAAGCCCCACATGCATTACATATTTGTCCTAATGCTCTCCTTCCCCTTGCCCCCACCCCCCGACAGGCCCTGGTGTGTGATGTTGCCCTTCCTGTGTCCATGTGTTCTCGTTAGATTCAACGAAAACTTTCAAAAAATATTTTCCTTTATTAAAACCACCACATATCTGGTGTTTTATTGCATGAGTATCTTGTGAGAAATTCATCAAACTGATGATATATGATTTGTATACTTTTCTGGATGATTATTAAACTTCAGTAAAAATAAATAAATGCAAACCAAAAAAATCTGTTCATAGGCAAAATTTTGATGGATGTCACAAAGCTGGATGGAACATGTTCCCATTTATATAAACTGAAGCAATTCTAGACATAGGCTGGATTCGAACAGACTTCTACTGTAACCTAACTTCGACTCAGTTCTTTCCTGCTGTACTTTGGACAGTTGACTGGGGGTATGGAGTAGGGGCAGGAGAGTGAGGTCAGAGAAAAATGAGTTCTGTTGATTTGAAATGCAACCTACTCAAAAAGTTCAGAAGAAGATACTGAACTCTCTAATGTTGAGCTAATAGCCCACCTTTAGTTCATTCAGACAACCCCTAGCCTAGGAACCATGCTCAACCCCTCTCAGTAGCAACTGGCCCCCTCTCCTGACGTGCTTAGGAAGGACCGTAGACCATGCCCTCAATACGGTAGCCACCAGCCATACATGGCTATTGACCACTAGGGATGTGCTGTAGACAGAACTGAGATGAGCTCTAAGTGAAAAACCCACAACAGATTTTGAAACCTGTGCCATCTAACATGGCAGCCATTAACAATGTGTGACTATTGAGCAATGGAGATGTCCGGTGGAATGAATTGAGATGGACTGTAAGTATAAAATACAAACTAGGCTTTAAAGACTTAGTACCAGAAAATAATAAAGAATATACAATATCTCATTTAAATGTTTCGTGTTCACTATGTATTGAAACAATGTTTTGAATAAGTTGTGTTAAACAAAACATAACATTGAAGTTAGCTTCAACTTACTTTTTTTTAAATGTGGCAACTAGAAAATTTAAAATTACACCTGTAGCTCCTTTGCAGCTTACATTATGTTTCTACTGGATATTGCTGCCTTCAGGCTCTCATTGCTTCTTCGAACAGGATGGCCATTTTGCTATTTTACAAGTTGTTTTCTCTCTCACTGGAGCTAAAGTGGGCTGCCTATGACACCTCTGCAGCTTGTAGGAGACTAAGAGGACCCATTTAGGTTATTGGATGCTTATGATGCAAAGGTGAAAGTCAAGCAAAATTATGTCACCTGGGTCTAATCATAAGCAGAGTAAATGGTACTCCCTGGTTGGTGCCCCATGGGGTAAATTGGATCTTTAAGGTAACCAGATGGCTCTCAGGAACAGGTAATTTACCTCACTGGGGTAAGAACTTGATTTGCAAGAAAGAATACAGTTTAGTCCCCCAATGCCATATGTCCCCATGGTGACATTTGTACTCATTAAGTACTTCCAGTTCCAAGTGCCCTAGCAATGTATGAACTTAAATTCCCACTTTCTCCCTTATTGTAAAATACTGATTTTACTTCTCACACCCTACAACCCTTAAATGTGTGAGCCATTTTTAATGCTCGTTTATGTGTATATATCATCTTTCCTCCACTGGGTGGTTAATTGAAGGCAGGACCATGTCCTTTAAGTCACTGTATGCCCAGGACCTTAAAAAGGCCCAGTACATTGTAGATACGAATCAAGTGTGTGTGCCTGCCTGTGTGCAGCTGTGTGTGAGGGTGGGGGTGTTTAGTTGGAGTGACTATCCATAAACAGACCCTAAGCAACCAATTATCTATAATATAGGGAAGCTTACAAGGAAGATGCCCCTCCCTATGGCAGTAAACTTATTTTGCAAATAAGGGCATGTAGAATTTACATGTCATTTACAATTTCATTTGAAGACCCAGAATTTGAACTTGCCCTTCTGCCTACTCTGCCGATTGTTCATTTATTCATTCGCTATTATTGAATACAACCAAAAACCAGGCATTGTGCTAGGAGATGGGACACACATCTGCTATGAGGTGGTGAGCACAAAGGACAGAGGCCCTGCCCCTATGTCACCTGCAGCTGGGAGGGAGGCCCACAACCATGATGAATAGGCAAATCTTTATGGTAGGTAAAACCAAACAGATCTCTGTGAGCACATATTCTGGGGAGGTCCTAGTTGAAACCCATAGAAAGACTTTCAGCTAAATCATACTCTTCTCTCCAATGTGTAGACTTTACATTTGAGTAAGAGTTCATAGACAGCCTTGGGTGCCGTGGTTTACATTCTTAGAGATATTTATTAGTATCTCATCCTATTGTTCCTAGAATTCCCTTAGGCTAAAATCTTTGGTATTTGAACTGGAACCAGTTCCCAGTTAAACCCAGGAAGAAAAAAGGCAGATCATTGTATTATAGCATAAATATAACACAAGAAATGTAAAAGTAGCATTTATTATGCACCACACAATGCAAGTCTACATAGTTAAGTATAAATCAAATCATATATGCCCAAAAGACATTTATATGCTTTTGGTTGCCTATTCCATAAAAGATTTATGGCAACCCGTCTCTACCCTAAATGGCTTTAGAATTTAGATAAATCTGATTTCCACCTACTAGTTGCTGAATATTTTCCTATGCTGCATCTAAATTACTTTTCCAATGTGTGTGCATCTTTGTGGGTACTCTCGCTGTTGGATGGAATCATGTTTGCAATATCTTACTTAAGATAAGTAAGATATCATGCTCAGTGACACCACTCTTGGGTGAGCAAAAGGTGTTTCTTGTTTCCTGGTAAGTTCCAAATGTCTGTAGGCTTCAGAGAAAGAGACCAGAATACACATCTATTTCTCAGCTTCGGTGTGGAAGAATAAAGCCACCAAACTGTTGGAATTAAATAACGAATTCTAAAATATTCGGAAATGCCTAAACTTGAAGTGAAATGCTTTGCAATGCCTCCTCCCCCTTTTTTAATTAGCAGACTTACTTGTCCTGGATTTCATTCCCTGAAGATGAAATTTCAATATTTTCAGAGTAACTTCAGGTAGCTATGAGCTTAACTGAATCACTGTGGTATGCCAATCACAGGTAGAAATAGAGATGGAAATTCTCTATGAGTTTCCTAAGTATCATCAAAGGCCCTGTGAAGGGGTTGTACATTTGAAGTAAGAGTTGGCAAAGAATCTGAATTTTTCAGCAAAACTAAATGTTCAAACATTAAACTTTTTCTCACATTGGCAAAATTGAGCTATTAAATATTGGAGTGCTCTCTGGCAGTTTTCCAAATCAGGGCTAATTTCCAGGTTAGTCCTATACAAAGGGGTCAATCCTATGCCACTAGCATCATCTTGTTAGCTATATCAGGAAATTGAGGAAATATGGAGGAAATTTGCCTTTCAAACCACAAAGAACTTCCAAAAGGTTTCATTCCATAATGATGATAGAATAGATGATGGTAGGAGCAGAGGTCAGGTTTAAAATAAAATATCCAAAATACTTCAAGGTGCCTTATATAACTGCTAGAAATACTGAATTCATTCTCTTCTTTTGAAAACGCACCTGAGATCTTCCAATCCAGCATTATGAAGACTGCATATCTAATGACCTAATTTAGAATCAGCACTTGTCACAATCCATGCTCTAAATCATGGCAAGTTCCTTGGGGATGTCTACCTCCATACAGCAAAAATAATGCCTGAGAAAAGATAGAGGCCGAAGTTAGCCACCAAGAATGGAGCTGTTCTCCAAAGCAGAGAGCGAGAGAGCAGATGGGACAGACCTTTGGTCAGCAGTGAATCAAAAGGAGCATTTACCAGGGGCTAGGCAGAGAAAAGTAGAATCCACTCACAATTTGAAACCAGGTAGAGCTTGCAAAGGAACAAAGCCAGACAAGAGAGAAAAGTTGAGGGCTCAGTCTCAATGCCAAGAGAGGAGGAAGAATAAGAATGTGCTTCTGCTATGTGCTCAAGCTCTGTTCATAAAGACCCAGAACCGCCTAGCGAGGGGAGATGACGCGGCTTAGGTCAAAGCAACAAATCCCAAGTCCTCCTTCATTGATATCTGTCATTAGAAACATTTAAATAGAGTCTAAATGAGCCTGTCAAGAATGCTCTAGAAGCATTGGACTGACTGTGAGAGCTCTGCTAAGCCTTTAAATTCCATAATTCAGCAATAAAACTACTCCTTTAAATCATTGCTATTTCTCAGTCTTGAAAAGTAAATAGTGCCACATTTGAGGTACCTTGCTGCAAAGCAATACTTTGACTTGGTCTGGATTCCCAAAGAACAAATGACTTCTTGTGTTTTTCTTTTCACTATTGAATTCAATAGATATTAGTTCAATGTCAGACTGTGTCATCTCTCAAGGACGTGTAGGATGCCTACTGCACTTAATGCCATAGGGAATGAGGCACAATCAGAACATCAGGTACAAACATGAAGATTTGAAATTTTGTTGTTGTTTTCTTAAAATCTGCTGCAAAAATCTAACCTGAACAGCAGTAGGAAGATATTTCTGATATCTCCCACATTTATCCCAATTTGAGGACCAGGATTTTGCCTGAAAAGGACCCCATCTATCTTTTCAGGGGCATGCATGCCCTTAATATGGTGTGATCAGCTATCCAAGAAACTCCAAGCCTAAAACCAGACAGGATTATTCAGACTGAACTTTTCAACACATTCTCAATTCCCTACGAAACTCAACAAAACTAAGCATTGTGTTTTCAAACCTTCAAAGATTCACTTCCTACTTTTTAAAAATTTTTATTTATATCCTTCTTAGTCTTTCCTACAAAACATGTGTTTGTCAACTCGGGAGTAATGTTAAAAGTACCGGCCGGGCACCATGGCTCACACCTGAAATCCCAGCACTTTGGGAGGCTGAGGCGGGCGGATCATGAGGTCAAAAGATCAAGACCATCCTGGCCAACGTGGTGAAACCCCATCTCTACTAAAAATACAAAAATTAGCTGGGCATGGTGACACACGTCTGTAGTCCCAGCTACTCGGGAAGCTGAGGCAGGAGAATCGCTTGAACCCAGGAGGCAGGGGTTGCAATGAGCCGAGATCGCACCACTGCACTCCAGCCTGGTGACAGAGCAAGACTCTGTCTCAAAAAAAAAAAAAAAAAAAGTACCACACCACCGCGAAAATATATGTCATGTGGAAACAGACTAGAAATTATCATTGAACTCCCTGGGAACATATGATAGAGCCCAAAATGTTGGAGTGTTTTTAGGTTGAATAGTGTCTTGAGGGCTCTGTAAAATGCTGGGTGTAACATATGGTCAAAGTCGGCTTTAGGTTCACTGACAAACTGCATTCAACAGAACCCTGCTATCATCCCCAAGACTTATTTAGAAGTTTCCTGAAAGAAAACATGTTATTAGTACAAGCAATTTCTCCACCAAGCATTACAAAACCTACCCAAACATTACATTACAGAGGGGCCAATCTGAGACATGAAAAATGACACCAAAGAGTTTCATAAACACAGAATAAAGGGAAAACTGATGTTCTAGTGAAGACAGTGCTAAAAGCCATTATCAGAAGATATGGATTACGTCCTCTAAGAATACGAGGGAGGGAGATTGTGTTTATAGATATTTGGCCACGTCAGAAAAAAAAAAATATTCTATCTGAGACTTAGGAACTTTAAATACTCTCCTCCAGAGTGCATGTGTCTCCCGAGGGAGTGAGAGAAGCTGTGAACAGGTACATTCACAGACCTTGTTTGGTTGCTGAAGGAGTATGCGTGACTTGAATTCTGATGCAGGCTCACACAGTGAATCAAATGATTTGGTGCTGTCAGAAAAGACCATTCTTCTCTAGAGTAAAGCTGGATGAGGTCACTGTCTCCAAAACTGGATTATATTAAATTCTTAGGTTGCAAAAATTGTTTTGTGTATGGTGACTTTCCCTTAACTTGACCAAGTAAAACGGCCTTGTCCCTGAGCAAAAACCAGCCTGCCTTCATGTCTTTAAACAGATTGTTTTCCAAAGCTTACAAATGACCTCCAGCCTATAAAATATTCACATTGGTTTTTTTCCTTCAATATTTATTATTTAGAGTGTAGCCCTTTAAATATTCATATTTTTCTAAAGATATGGTATATATTATTTACATCTGGTCACATTACATTTTCATAGTGATGAAATGGACACATTGGAATCTTTCTGAAGTCAGGAACAAATAGGGTGTTGGGCCAGGTGCACACAACAGGTAGCCAGTGAGGTGGATTTGCGTCCAGAGATGATTGAGGGAAAATGGCAGGTGGCCTTCTCACAGTGACTACTCAGGAAAGATCCAGAGGAAATAAAGGGTCCAGGGTAGATGGACTTGGGGCCTCCTGTGGGTAGGTAGACAGCCATGGGCTGAAGGAGAAAGTCAAATATGTCTCATCAGAGAATTCACATGGGATACAAAAGCAATAATGGAGTTCACAAACACAACTCAGAATTCAACAGGTCACCTCCTTAGAAAACCAAAGGGAAGGTGTTGGAATGTGCTTATGAGGATTGCAAAGACCCTTTAAGATGGGATTTATTCCATTTTTAATCAAATTCTCATGCTTTTTCCTTAAGCCAAGATTGTTTTTGAGGTCCCCCAGGTGTCCATCTTACCTGTGTAAATTACAACTGGAATGACATTTAAGATAATAGTAGTCTGGAATCCTAATTAGAAGATTGGGGGGATCATCTGAGATCTCTCTCTCTTGCTCTGGGGGTAATCGGGTCAAGGAAAATGAGTTTTGGTGTTTTTTTGTTTTTTGGGGGTTTTTTTCCCTAAAAGCCTGAATGAATTTGTCCATGCCTCCTTTACTCTCTAAAGTTACATTTGGCAAGAAGTCGCTGGCAGGCAATCAATCATTTTTGAAATCTTACTTCCCTTAGCAGATCATCAGCAATGCTGTTCGTGTATTTATTCATTTGACAAATATTTATCAAGCACTGGTACACACAAAGCTCTGTTTACTGAGTCTCTGGCTGCGGAGCAGTTATTCCCTGGGAGCCAAGAAAGTACAGCTGTTCTTTAGCAAATGAGTAGCTGAAGATTAGAGTGGTGGCTAAAAGCCATGGCTTCTACATGGACAAAATCATCCTGTTCTTGGAGGCTAAAACTTGGGAGGCTGTAATGCATTATTTTTGTTTTCGATCCCTGGGTGAAACTTATTAATTATTCTGCTTCCTAATCTTTCCCATGACAAGAGTTCAGCAACCACAAAAGAACAAATAGCAGCGAAGCCTTATTTGCTTGAGAAGGAATATGGTGGTGTTCCCAGGGAGGGAATTTCCAGACAAATTAATATGTGCTCCCACAGCCCTTTGCTTAGCTAGGACTATAATGTTTGTTCCGTGTCTGTTACCCCCACTAGGCAGTGCTACAAACCCTTCAAGGACAGAGACTGTGTACAAGTCATATTTTGCGTTCCCAGAGTCTACTATAAAACCTGTCTTCTAAAAGGCACGTTAGAAGTGTTTAATGAAGGAATACTAGCCACAAAAGCCTTTTTTCTTATTTAACCAATGTTTTGGAACTTTTTCTGAACTGTACTACATTTTCTTGTCTCATTAAATCGATTTCATTGAATGTTATTGAATTTTTACTTGCTAAGTCACTGATTTAAAATATATGGTATGAGTCCCTGTGCTATAGACTGGCGATCTGCAAATATTTTTGGTCTTGCACCTCTATCAGCAAAATATTCCAAATGATAAACAACCAGAGTACCTATAAATATTTATACATAAATTGTAACATAAGCACTACTGAATTAACACATTCTGTACCTCATGAAATTTACATAAAACAGAAACTTTTGAAAGATGAGAAAAAGATATTCTTTTTTATTTCTATTTTGTAATGTTCCAGATGTATCAAGAATAAGAGGAATATGATGCCTGCCATTATATTGTTTACTTGTGCTTGCTTTGTTTGAAATGAAAGAAATCCAAAGTTCCTTTTCAAAAGCTATTTAAGTCCTATTCCATTGAATGAGTTAGTTAAAACTAATTAATCTAATCCATAAATGCCTTAGCCAGTACATATGCTGGATCAATACACCAGCAGCAAGTTAATGGTGGTGGAGGTGCCAATGCTGCCCCTCCCCACTATGAAAGTCTTACTCTGTCCCTAAGATAATTGAGAAATGGCCATCCCTGTATGGACTGATTGAAATATCAATCTCTAGATTAAATATTAGGAAAGCTTAATTCCTGTTGTATTTTTATAAAGATAGGAATAGGAATTCTAATCCTGAATCACATTGAATCTCTTGCACACCCCCAGAGATGCACACACACTCCTGTCACCAACCCAACACACATACTTCAAAAACCATAGTTATCAACTACGGCCATAGTAAGCCTAGTGGTTAAGAGTAATGATTCCAGCATCTGCATTTGAATTTGAATCTCATCTCCACCATTTCCTAGATGTGTGGCAAGTTTTTTAGCCTTTCTGAGGCCTGTTTCCTTTTTGTATAAGGGTGTAATGATAATATTTTAGCACCGTCAGAGTTGTGAAGATCGAATGCACGTGAGGGCCTCAGCTCAGTGAAAGCTCACGGTCAATCCCCATTTCTCTGAGTCAATTACTGCCCTCTGCTGAACCCAGCAGTTGCCATGTGCCCTGACAACAAAGTCTTGTCTCTTTCCGAACTTTTCATTATTTTTAACTTTTTCAATACTGAAATGGTGGGGAAAAAAATAGTAAAATGAACATCCATATAACCCTCATACAGATTCAATAATGGTTGACTATTTTGCTATTTTCAAGTAAGTAAAAGATGCAGTGACACATTATCCCTAAGTATCTCAGCGTGAATCTCCTAAAAACAAGGACAGTCTCCTATACAGCCACAACATCATGATCACACTTAAGAAAATTAGCAGTTATTCAATAATATCAACTACTATTTATTCAACATTCAAAAGTATCAAAGTTCTTACTTACAGCTGGGTCCCTACCTCCAAATCCAGGAGTCAGTTTCTCTTCCTTCCTTCCTCTGCCTTCTTTCCTTCCCTCCCTCTTTCCTTCCTTTTTTTTCCTTCTCTTTGTTTCTTTCTTGCCTGCTTGCTTACTTTCTTGCTTTCTTCTTTCACTTGCCCTCTTTTGAAGCATTAAGGTCAGTTGTCTCATATAATATCTCATCACGGGGGAGGGAGGAGCCAAGATGGCCGAATAGGAACAGCTCCGGTCTACAGCTCCCAGCGTGAGCCACGCAGAAGACAGGTGATTTCTGCATTTCCAACTGAGGTACCGGGAGTGCCAGACAGTGGGCGCAGGTCAGTGGGTGCGCGCACCGTGCACGAGCCGAAGCAGGGCTAGGCATTGCCTCACTTGGGAAGCGCAAGGGGTCAGGGAGTTCCCTTTCCGAGTCAAAGAAAGGGGTGACAGACGGCACCTGGAAAATCGGGTCACTCCCACCCGAATACTGCGCTTTTCAGACCGGCTTAAAAAACGGCGCACCACGAGACTATATCCCACACCTGGCTCGTAGGGTCCTACGCCCACGGAATCTCGCTGATTGCTAGCACAGCAGTCTGAGATCAAACTGCAAGGCAGCAGCGAGGCTGGGGGAGGGGCGCCCGCCATTGCCCAGGCTTGATTAGGTAAACAAAGCAGCCAGGAAGCTCTCTCAAACTGGGTGGAGCCCACCACAGCTCAAGGAGGCCTGCCTGCCTCTGTAGGCTCCACCTCTGGGGGCAGGGCACAGACAAACAAAAAGACAGCAGTAACCTCTGCAGACTTAAATGTCCCTGTCTGAAAGCTTTGAAGAGAGCAGTGGTTCTCCCAGCACGCAGCTGGAGATCTGAGAACGGGCAGACTGCCTTCTCCAGTGGGTCCCTGACCCCTGACCCCCGAGCAGCCTAACTGGGAGGCACCCCCCAGCAGAAGCACACTGACACCTCACAAGGCAGGGTAGTCCAACAGACCTGCAGCTGAGGGTCCTGTCTGTTAGAAGGAAAACTAACAAACAGAAAGGACATCCACACCATAAACCTATCTGTACATCACCATCATCAAAGACCAAAAGTAGGTAAAACCACAAAAATGGGGAAAAAACAGAACAGAAAAACTGGAAACTCTAAAAATCAGAGCGCCTCTCCTCCTCCAAAGGAACGCAGTTCCTCACCAGCAACGGAACAAAGCTGGATGGAGAATGACTTTGACGAGCTGAGAGAAGGCTTCAGACCATCAAATTACTCTGAGCTATGGGAGGACATTCAAACCAAAGGCAAAGAAGTTGAAAACTTTGAAAAAAATTTAGAAGAATGTATAACTAGAATAACCAATACAGAGAAGTGCTTAAAGGAGCTGATGGAGCTGAAAACCAAGGCTCGAGAACTACGTGAAGAATGCAGAAGCCTCAGGAGCCGATGCAATCAACTGGAAGAAAGTGTATCAGCGATGGAGAATGAAATGAATGAAATGAAGCGAGAAGGGAAGTTTAGAGAAAAAATAAAAAGAAATGAGCAAAGCCTCCAAGAAATATGGGACTATGTGAAAAGACCAAATCTACGTCTGATTGGTGTACCTGAAAGTGATGGGGAGAATGGAACCAAGTTGGAAAATACTCTGCAGGGTATTATCCAGGAGAACTTCCCCAATCTAGCAAGGCAGGCCAACGTTCAGATTCAGGAAATACAGAGAACGCCACAAAGATACTCCTCGAGAAGAGCAACTCCAAGACACATAATTGTCAGATTCACCAAAGTTGAAATGAAGGAAAAAATGTTAAGGGCAGCCAGAGAGAAAGGTCGGGTTACCCTCAAAAGGAAGCCCATCGACTAACAGCAGATCTCTCGGCAGAAACCCTACAAGCCAGAAGAGAGTGGGGGCCAATATTCAACATTCTTAAACAAAAGAATTTTCAACCCAGAATTTCATATCCAGCCAAACTAAGCTTCGTAAGCGAAGGAGAAATAAAATACTTTACAGACAAGCAAATGCTGAGACATTTTGTCACTACCAGGCCTGCCCTAAAAGAGCTCCTGAAGGAAGCGCTAAACATGGAAAGGAACAACCGATACCAGCCGCTTCAAAATCATGCCAAAATGTAAAGACCATCAAGACTAGGAAGAAACTGCATCAACTAACGAGCAAAATAACCAGCTAACATCATAATGACAGGATCAAATTCACACATAACAATATTAACTTTAAATATAAATGGACTAAATGCTCCAATTAAAAGACACAGACTGGCAAATTGGATAAAGAGTCAAGACCCATCAGTGTACTGTATTCAGGAAACCCATCTCATGTGCAGAGACACACATAGGCTCAAAATAAAAGGATGGAGGAAGATCTACCAAGCAAATGGAAAACAAAAAAAGGCAGGGGTTGCAATCCTAGTCTCTGATAAAACAGACTTTAAACCAATAAAGATCAAAAGAGACAAAGAAGGCTATTACATAATGGTAAAGGGATCAATTCAACAAGAAGAGCTAACTATCCTAAATATATATGCACCCAATACAGGAGCACCAAGATTCATAAAGCAATTCCTGAGTGACCTACAAAGAGACTTAGACTCCCACACATTAATAATGGGAGACTTTAACACCCCACTGTCAACATTAGACAAATCAACGAGACAGAAAGTCAACAAGGAAACCCAGGAATTGAACTCAGCTCTGCACCAAGCAGACCTAATAGACATCTACAGAACTCGCCACCCCAAATCAACAGAATATACATTTTTTTCAGCACCACACCACACCTATTCCAAAATTGACCACATACTTGGAAGTAAAGCTCTCCTCAGCAAATGTAAAGGAACAGAAATTATAACAAACTATCTCTCAGACCACAGTGCAATCAAACTAGAACTCAGGATTAAGAATCTCACTCAAAACCACTCAACTATGTGGAAACTGAACAACCTGCTCCTGAATGACTACTGGGTACATAACGAAATGAAGGCAGAAATAAAGATGTTCTTTGAAACCAACAAGAACAAAGACACAACATAACAGAATCTCTGGGACACATTCAAAGCAGTGTGTAGAGGGAAATTTATAGCACTAAATGCCCACAAGAGAAAGCAGGGAAGATCCAAAATTGACACCCTAACATCACAATTAAAAGAACTAGAAAAGCAAGAGCAAACACATTCAAAAGCTAGCAGAAGGCAAGACATAACTAAAATCAGAGCAGAACTGAAGGAAATAGAGACACAAAAAACCCTTCAAAAAATTAATGAATCCAGGAGCTGGTTTTTTGAAAGGATCAACAAAATTGATAGACTGCTAGCAAGACTAATAAAGAAAAAAAGAGAGAAGAATCAAATAGACACAATAAAAAATGATAAGGGGGATATCACCACTGATCCCACAGAAATACAAACTACCATCAGAGAATACTACAAACACCTCTACGCAAATAAACTAGAAAATCTAGAAGAAATGGATAAATTCCTCGACACATACACTCTCCCAAGACTAAACCAGGAAGAAATTGAATCTCTGAATAGACCAATAACAGGATCTGAAATTGTGGCAATAATCAATAGCTTACCAACCAAAAAGAGTCCAGGACCAGATGGATTCACAGCCGAATTTTACCAGAGGTACAAGGAGGAACTGATACCATTCCTTCTGAAACTATTCCAATCAATAGAAAAAGAGGGAATCCTCCCTAACTCATTTTATGAGGCCAGCATCATTCTGATACCAAAGCCAGGCAGAGACACAACAAAAAAAGAGAATTTTAGACCAATATCCTTGAAGAACATTGATGCAAAAATCCTCAATAAAATACTGGCAAAATGAATCCAGCAGCACATCAAAAAGCTTATCCACCATGATCAAGTGGGCTTCATCCCTGGGATGCAAGGCTAGTTCAATATACGCAAATCAATAAATGTAATCCAGCATATAAACAGAGCCAAAGACAAAAACCACATGATTATCTCAATAGATGCAGAAAAGGCCTTTGACAAAATTCAACAACCCTTCATGCTAAAAACTCTCAATAAATTAGGTATTGATGGGATTTATTTCAAAATAATAAGAGCTATATATGACAAACCCACAGCCAATATCATACTGAATGGGCAAAAACTGGAAGCATTCCCTTTGAAAACTGGCACAAGACAGGGATGCCCTCTCTCACCACTCCTATTCAACATGGTGTTGGAAGTTCTGGCCAAGGCAATTAGGCAGGAGAAGGAAATAAAGGGTATTCAATTAGGAAAAGAGGAAGTCAAATTGTCCCTGTTTGCAGACAACGTGATTGTATAGCTAGAAAACCCCATTGTCTCAGCCCAAAATCTCCTTAAGCTGATAAGCAACTTCAGCAAAGTCTCAGGATACAAAATCAATGTACAAAAATCACAAGCATTCTTATACACCAACAACAGACAAACAGAGAGCCAAATCATGAGTGAACTCTCATTCACAATTGCTTCAAAGAGAATAAAATACCTAGGAATCCAACTTACAAGGGATGTGAAGGACATCTTCAAGGAGAACTACAAACCACTGCTCAAGGAAATAAAAGAGGATACAAACAAATGGAAGAACATTCCATGCTCATGGGTAGGAAGAATCAATATCATGAAAATGGCCATACTGCCCAAGGTAATTTACAAATTCAATGCCATCCCCATCAAGCTACCAATGCCTTTCTTCACAGAATTGGAAAAAAATACTTTAAAGTTCATATGGAACCAAAAAAAGAGCCCACATCACCAAGTCAATCCTGAGCCAAAAGAACAAAGCTGAAGGCATCATGCTACCTGACTTCAAACTATACTACAAGGCTACAGTAACCAAAACAGCGTGGTACTGGTACCAAAACAGAGATATAGATCAATGGAACAGAACAGAGCCCTCAGAAATAATGCAGCATATCTACAACTATCTGATCTTTGACAAACATGAGAAAAACAAGCAATGGGGAAAGGATTCCCTATTTAATAAATGGTGCTGGAAAAACTGGCTAGCCATATGTAGAAAGCTGAAACTGGATCCCTTCCTTACACCTTATACAAAAATCAATTCAAGATGGATTAAAGACTTCAACGTTAGACCTAAAACCATAAAAACCCTAGAAGAAAACCTAGGCATTACCATTCAGGACATAGGCATGGGCAAGGACTTCATGTCTAAAACACCAAAAGCAATGGCAACAAAAGACACAATTGACAAATGGGATCTAATTAAACTAAAGAGCTTCTGCACAGCAAAAGAAACTACCATCAGAGTGAACAGGCAACCTACAAAATGGGAGAAAATTTTCGCAACCTACTCATCTGACAAAGGGCTAATATCCAGAATCTACAATGAATTCAAACAAATTTACAAGAAAAAAAACAAACAACCCCATCAAAAAGTGGGTGAAGGACATGAACAGACACTTCTCAAAAGAAGACATTTATGCAGCCAAAAAACACATGAAAAAATGCTCATCATCACTGGCCATCAGAGAAATGCAAATCAAAACCACAATGAGATACCATCTCACACCAGTTAGAATGGCAATCATTAAAAAGTCAGGAAACAACAGGTGCTGGAGAGGATGTGGAGAAATAGGAACACTTTTACACTGTTGGTGGGACTGTAAACTAGTTCAACCATTGTGGAAGTCAGTGTGGTGATTCCTCAGGGATCTAGAACTGGTAATACCATTTGACCCAGCCATCCCATTACTGGGTATATACCCAAAGGACTATAAATCATGCTGCTATAAAGACCCATGCACACGTATGTTTACTGTGGCATTATTCACAATAGCAAAGACTTGGAACCAACCCAAATGTCCAACAATGATAGACTGGATTAAGAAAATGTGGCACATATACACCATGGAATACTATGCAGCCATAAAAAATGATGAGTTCATGTCCTTTGTAGGGACATGGATGAAACTGGAAATCATCATTCTCAGTAAACTATCGCAAGAACAAAAAACCAAACACCGCATATTCTCACTCATAGGTGGGAATTGAACAATGAGAACACATGGACACAGGAAGGGGAATATCACACTCTGGGGACTGTTGTGGGGTGGGGGGAGGAGGGAGGGATAGCATTGGGAGATATACCTAATGCTAGATGACGAGTTAGTGGGTGCAGTGCCCCAGCATGGCACATGTATACATATGTAACTAACCTGCACAAGGTGCACATGTACCCTAAAACTTAAAGTATAATAATTAAAAAAATAAATAATAATAATATCTCATCACTGGATGTGTCTGATTATTTATGGTGTTACTTAGTTTTTTCCTCTATTGCCAGTATTTCCTGTAAACTGATTTTTTTAAGTCAGAAACTTGATGGGATTCAGGTGAAATATTTGGAGCAAGATTAATTCTTAGGTGAATTTGTCACAGAAGAGTACTTAGTTCTTTCTGCTTATTGGCTTTGCTATTCTGTTTTTAGCAATCATTCCACCTTGTCACCTTCCTCCCTCTTTTGTCTAATTTTACAGTACTGTAATGGTAGGTATGAGAAGGACGCCCTCTCTTCCTAAGAGTCAAGTGTTCATGGTCCTTTTGACAGGTCTTAAACTAAGAGTGTTTGTCTCTACTGACATCAGAAGTTGCAATTATCAGAAATCAGAATCAGCTCCAGATAAATCCTAAAAGAGAGCTCATGTTTTTCCTATGGACCCCAACAGTATATGTTTGGATCAGATTCCAGAGACATAACAGTAGTTGTTGTTTAACTTCCAGAATCTATCAATAGCATAGATGAAAAAAGTAATACTTAAATATTACTGGGATTACTGATATTACAGCATTACTAATACAATATTGGAGCGATCGTAAATACTGTTCACAAGTATTGGTAAGAGTTCATTTGTCCTAGAATAGCTCATCCAGGAATCAGAGAAAGGAAATTGTTCTAAATTTTGTATTTTATCCCAAGTCCTTGTTCCCATCTGGTGTGTTATTAATGAATTAGGGCTCACTGTCATTGTCAGTAATATATTTGTACTAAGAGTGTTTGTTAACATAAAGCTTAATTCACAGTTGTGTGCACTAAAGTTTCCAGGAAAAACAACCAAAAAAACAAAAAAACAAAAACCTCAGGTCTGGAGCTACAGCAGAGCAGTTACATATATTATTCAGAAATATAAATAAATAAAATGAGAAAAACATTTCTAAATGATGTGCAAGTTGAAAGGCCTTCCTGATATTGAAAAATAAACTGCAATCATTCAGATATAAATGAATCAAAGGCATGTTCTTTTCCAGTGGCTAATCGTGTCCGTTTTTTCAGCCGTCTGCCTCACCATCACCGTCTGCAGGTGAATTGGCCAGTGTTTCCGTGCAGAATGTTAAAACGGCATCTACATTTCTCACTGCTCCTTTGATGTTATCTTCTTCAACTGCACATGAAAACGCACAGCTACTGAAATGCCAGAGGGAACACACTCTGATTATAAATGTGCTGGGATAAACAATGAGAGAAAACCCACATCCCCATCATCGCGACGGGCTCCTCACTTAGCCAAATACAACCCCACAGTTTTCTCCCACCCCTTTTGGGATGATGAACACACAGTATTGTGACCCCAGCTAATTTGTGTTAACCATACAGTCTATGACCTTGTAATAGAATGGGACAATTCAATCCATTATCTTAACCAACATTTATTGAGCACGTACTGTGTGCTTAGACCTGTGTGACCAACTCATCCTGGTTTACCTGGGACGTTCCCATTTTAGTGCTGAAAACTCGTCACCCTGGAATCCCCTAAGCTGTGGCAAATTGGATTATTAGTCACTTGACCCATACTGGACACTGATAAAGATAAATTACAACCCTATTTCTGCCAACAAAAAGCATGTTGTCTAAAAGAGAATCAGAAAAATAAGCCAATTATTAGAGTTTGGAGTGATCAGTAGTTAGAATCATCAAGAGGGCACAGCGCAGAGTAGAAAGCTGAATCTAAATCTAACCTGGGGACCCAAGAACGCACCCCGAAGGAGACAACGTTTGAGAATAATTTAAAGAATGAGTAGTGCAACATCCACCGTTAAATTCTGCACATACTGAAAGGAGACACCTGTGGGACGGCATGCAACTTTGTTCTTTCTCTGAGTCTAAAATCTGTGTATCTGGTTTAGATTCCCATAACGTGGAGGTAGGATTGTAGTATGAAATAAGCAGAAAGAGAATGCTCATTCTTAGTTTATTTTATTATGGGACAGAATAAACCTGACAGTGTTTCAGTCCTAAAGGTGGTGGACATTTTCTGAACCAGATATAAATATAAAACATGTATTTCTTTCTCTGAGGATTGTTTTGAAAAGAGTAAGAATGAGTGGCCTATTGTGGGCACGCCTTTAGTGGAGGTTAGGGCACCAAAGTGGACACTAGGCAGAACAAATAAAATGTGAGAAATTGTTTTTCACATTGTCACATTTTACTTTGGAAAAAAAAGTCAAACTTAACTGAAAATTGCATTTTTTGAAAAATTTTATACTCTTCATCTAGCTTTGCCAGATATTAAAAAGTTGCCACATTTACCTTTTCTTTTTCTTTATACATCTGTATATTTATTTTTATTCTTGATTATTACTGAGCTGTTGTAGAGCAAGTTGTGGAAATTATACCCCTTTCATTTTAAATCCTCCAGCGTGTGTCTCCCGAGAGTACAGTATTCTCCTGTGTTACCACAGTATGATTTTATGTTCAGGAAATTTAACACTAACATAATACTATTATCTAATAGAGAGCCAGCATACAGATTTTGCCCACTATCACAATAATGTCTTTTATTGGCAATTATCCTCCTGACCTAGCGTTTAATCCAGAGCCCTCTGCTGCATTTGGGTATCATGTCTCTTATTCTTCATCTGGAAGGACTCTTCAGCTTTTTCTTGTCTTTTATGATGGACATTTTTGATGAGTAGAGGCCAGCTGGTTTTCAGAATGCCCCTCAGTTTCGGTTTGTCTGATATGTCCTCATGATTAGTTTCAGATTATAAATTTGGGGCTGCCTAAGTGATGTGTCCATCTTGGGACAACACATCAGGAGGAACAAGTGACCAATTTGTCCCCTTGCTTCATCACTTGGTGAAGGTGGCAGCCTGCCAAGTTTCCACACTGTAAAATTACTAGTTTTCCTTTTGTAATTAATAAATAATCTGTGTTACTAGGTACTTTGAGATTCTGTAAATATCCCATTCCCCATCAAATGTTGACTCAACATTTTTTTACGTCTGTATTCGTTTGCTAAGGCCGTCATAACAAAGTACCACAAACTGAGTTACTTAAAACAACAGACATTTACTATCCCACAGTTCTGGGGCTGGAAGTCTGAAATCAAGGTGTCGGCGGGGTTGGGTCCTTCTGAGGGCTAGGAGGAAAGGATCCGTTCTAGACCTCTCTCCTTCACTTGTAAATGGGCATCTTCTTCCTGTGTCTATTCATATTTTCTTTCCTCTGTGTGTGTCTCTGTGCTCAAATTTCCCCTTTTTATCAGCACATATCATATTGAGTGAGGGCCCACCCACATGACTTCACTTTAACTTCTTTAGCTCTGTCATGACCCTATCTCAGAATAAAGTCACATTCTGAGGTACCAGGGGTTAGGAATTTAACATGTTAAGGGGAGGAAAAGAATTCAATTCATAACAGATGCATTCCAGCCATCTCTGGACTTTCCCAATGTTCATTATGAAGCCAAAATGAAATTAAATTCCTCTCCCTACCCTTTCTGCAAGTGAAAAGTCAGTGTTCAGCCTGAAGACACTTAAAATGCTCGCACTAAGCTTTTCCTGGCCATCCATCCACAGGGCTGTGAATTTTACACTTACCCGTATTTAGAATGACTTCTCTTTCAGTCCTAGAGATTTTTAAGAGGGTTTGGTTTATTGCTTACCACCCACGTGTGTACTCTAAGGGCCTGTCATTTGCACTAGAGCATAAGTACCAGCAGCTGAATTAGTGGCAATATTTATTTTTTGCAGAAACAAGGAGTCCATTGGGAAAAGTATTTATCTCTTGGTGCATTTGTTTTGGTACAGTTGTCTGACATGCAAGCAAATGAATTCTAGAGACTATACTTGGGGTGTTCACAATAGGGACTCTCAGCAGGAGAGGGACCCGAAGCCAGGCGTGATGCTTCGTAAGTTTTTAATTCAAAGGATTGAAGGACAGAAAAGATGGAAAACAAAAAGCCAATTACCTGAGAACTCTCATCTAGAGGAGGACTGAGGGAGAGGAAAGGACGCTTTCCCGGGCAATAAACCCTGCAGTGCGGTGTCTCTCTCTTAAAACTGTTAAAGAGTTCCTGCTGGTCATATCACAGGTTCTATAACCCTCGCCTGCGTATGTCCTTGTGTAGAAATGGGGAAAGCCTGAGCAGAATACTCACTTGCTTTCCTTGGTTTCTTGATCAGGTCACAGACATAAAAGAGAAATTGAAGCTCTCTAAAAAGGTCTGGTCAGCATTACCCTACACCATCTGCAAGGACGAGAGCGTGACAGCGGGCACGTCCAATGAGGAGGAATGCTGGAACGGGCACAGCAAAGCCAGGTGAGGGTGACTTGATGTGTGCATGGATGGGGGCACAGCACACCCAGCCTTGGAAGACTCTCCTGGCACAACTCTGCAGACCTGTTTATGCAAAAAGCAACAGAGGGTGGAGGGACAAGTCATCACTTAGCAACAGCTGTTGAGAGTGACAGGTTTGATGGGCACCTGGGAGCACTTACTCTCAAGGTGCCATTAAGCGTGGAATCCTCATTCAGAATGTCTTGCCTCTGGATGAGGACAGAGTAATGGTGGCAGATGCCAGGTTTCAGATACCCTGAGATCACAAAGAGCCCTTTTATGTTCACTTAATGGCTTTAAGATACTGAAGTTATTTTTATCCATAGTTAAATTTCCAGGGCTCTTTTTTTCATCAAAAGTGAAATAGGAAATGAAAATTCAACTGTTTTTTTCACTCTTGTTGGAAAAAAAATTGAAGTGTTCATTGGCAAGGTAACAGAAAATGTCTGAGGGACACTGAGAAATGGTTCTAATAGGCAACACACTTTGGGAAGTCCCATCGGAACCTCCTGACAAGAGACAGCAGTTTTCATCATTCTGCTGTGCTGACCAGTGCTGTGGGGACTTGATATGGAATCTGAATTTGTTGATTCAGCCCAGAAATGGGCTTGGCCTGGATTTTCACAGGGTGGAGAGGCTGGATGGGAGGACTGGTTGGGAGTTGGCAGGCAGGGCAGGACACGAGGACAGGAATCTGCCAAAGCCCTCAGCAATGGGGTTGCAAGTGGGTAAAGCAGCTGGTAAATTGGACTCAAGGGATCTTTGAGGATTGACCAGTGGGTGGAGATGCTAAGAGGGGAGTCTGTTCTGGGGCTTGATTGAGCAGTTTCAAGCATATGAAGCAGCTGTGATCAAAAGGAAACAAGAAGGTGTGTGGTTGCCAGGAGCAGTGGCTCACGCCTGTAATCCCAACACTTTGGGGGGCCAAGGTGGGAAGATAGCTTGAGCCCAAGAGTTTGAAACCAGCCTGAGCAACATTGTGAAACCATGTCTCTACAAAAATAAATATAAATCTTTGGCTATTAATATAAAGTGCATGGCTATTAAGTTGAAAAGAAACTGCAGAAGTTAAGCAGGAGGTGCAAGGGAGGTGCACATTAGGTGTTATTTCTTACGCTGCTGAGTTGCATTTTTTAGCATCTGTTGCTGTATTAGTCCATTCTCATACTGCTAAAAAGAACTTCCCTGAGACTGGGTAATTTATAAAGGAAAGAGGCTTGATTGACCCACAGTTCCCTATAGCTGGGGAGGCCTCAGGAAACTTACAATCATGGCAGAAGACAAAGGCGAAGCAGGTGCCTTCCTCACAAGGTGGCAGGAGAGAGAAGTGCAAGTAAAGGAGGAAGAGGCCCTTATAAAAGCACCACATCTCATGAGAACTCACTCACTATCATGAGAACAGCATGAGGGAAACCACCCCCTTGATCCAAGATCCTGTTCTCAACACATAGGGATTATGGGGATTGCAATTCAAGATGGGAATTGGTGGGGACACAGAGCCAAACCATACCAATTGCTAATGATATTATTAACCATACCAGGAAGAGTTTAGCAAGGTGAAAGCAAGATACCTACACAAAGAGCTCTAACCATTTCAAAATGCTCAAAATATCAATATCAAATCATAGATCATGAGAAGGAAATTAGTTATGATATTAACAACATGCCACTAAAAAATATTTAGCATTTTACCAGTGTCTGGCTTTTTAGCTATGAGACATTTGGCCAGAAAATTCAGCTATGAATTAACAGCTTCTAGTGTGTATTTTACCGATGACTGTACAGAAAGACACTGTGAAGAATGGCCAGATGGCCTAATGAATAAAATACTTGGTTTTTTGAGCTTCTCTGTTTCCCATCTGTGTTTACCTTTAAGCCTTGGCTAACATAAAGCCTGGGTTTTGAACTGCTATTCCCACAGATTGTCACACAGGTTGCTGATATTAGTCCATATGCAATTTCTTACAAAAGGAAATATTTAAAAAAAAAAAAAAAGGCCATGGGCGAAGTTAGGGGAAGAGACTAAACACTGCCAAGAATATGAATGGGGAATATAAAGACCACTGAAGTTAGAGCTGGAGGAGATCAGGATGGCAGACAAGTTCCTCATTGTGCAGATGAAGAACTCAGACAGGGTAAACAATTAGTCCACTGTTACCCAGTGAACAAGGGTGAAAGCTGGGAATCTCCCAAGTCCTAGCCCAGTATTTTTTTTTATGGCAATACCCTACCTCTTAAGCAAACAACAGCTAAATACTGTCCTCCCCAAGTTAGGAGAACAAATGAGACAGATCCTAAGCGCTATAAAAGCTTCAGTGGTTCTACAGCATTCATTGAGTCAGTCCACCAGTCCATCAGCAGTATGATTAAGTATTCCCTGTGTCCCAGGCTCTGTGCAAGGCCCTGTAGATTAAGTGCTGTAAGATGGCAATGGGAGGCCAAGGCAGGCGGATCACCTGAGGTCAGGAGTTCGAGACCATCCTAGCCAAGATAGAGAAACCCCATCTCTACTAAAAATACAAAAATTAGCTGGGTGTGGTGGCACATGCCTGTAGTCCCAGCTACTTAGGAAGCTAAGGCAGGAGAATCACTTGAACCCAGGAAAAGGAGGTTGCAGTGAGCCAAGATCATACCACCGCACTCCAGCCTGGGTGACAGAGTGAGACTCCATCTCAAAAAAAAAAAAAAATGGCAATGGGATCAATACATGAAAAGGTACAGTGACTGGGGTGAGCCCAGTGAACCTGGAAACATCAGTACCCTACTGCTAGACTGCAGGTTTAGGAACGGACCACACTGGTAGAGAAACACCTGGATCAGTCCTCAGGAACAAGATTTAAATTTCATCCTGAGATCAATGGGAAGCCATTGGAAGATTTTATGCAGGTGGGAAAATGATCCAGTTTAATGCAATGAAATCACTTGTAGGAATAGTCCAGAATTTGGTCCAATAAAATATATCTTTTATTATGCATAAGTTTATTATTAAAAGATGAAGCTGTCAAATATTTGTGATTCAAATTATGTACCCATTGAACAATTACAATTCCATGGTTTCCTTTAGTTCTTTTTTTTTAATTATTCCACTAGCAGGGAATCCTAATATTATATTTTTATATACTAGCATAGTAAATGGATCACCAATAAAGACTTGCTGAATTAAATGTAATTGAAGCTTTCTTCTTATCCAAATATTAATTCATCTAGAAAAACATCAAAGAAATTTTTCACTTAAATTTACTAAACTATTTTGTAAGTGTAAGAATCCATTTATAATGCAGATAATAACATTTTTTCACACTTTTGAATTATGAGTTTTAAGATGACAGGTCTTTTTAATTGTTTAGGAATGGTTGTTAAGAAAAGAAAAGAAAAAGAAAGAAAAGTTACTTTTATCACCTATGTGAAATAAAAGAACTAGAAACTTTACTTGTAGAAAATCTGGCCAGAGGCAATGACTCACACCTGTAATCCCAACACTTTGAGAAGCTGAGGCAGGAGGATCACTTGAACTCAAGAGTTTAAGACTAGCCTGGACAGCCTGTAATCCCAGCACTTTGGGAGGCCAAGGCGGGCGGATCACGAGGTCAGCAGATCGAGACCATCCTGGCTAACATGGTGAAACCCTGTCTCTACTAAAAAATACAAAAAAATTAGCTGGGTGTGGTGGTGGGTGCCTGTAGTCCCAGCTACTCGGGAGGCTGAGGCAGGAGAATGGCGTGAGCCTGGGAGGCAGAGCTTGCAGTGAGCAGAGATCACACCACTGCACTCCAGCCTGGGCGAGAGAGCAAGACTCTGTCTCAAAAAAAAAAAAAAGAAAAGAAAAGAAAGAAAGACTAGCCTGGGCAACATAGTGAGACCCTGTCTCTACAAAAAATATTAAAGTAGCTAAGCATGGTGGCAGGCGCCTATAATCTTAGCTACTCAGGAGGCTGAGGCAGGAGGATCACTTAAGCCCAGGAATTTGAGGCTGCAGTAAGCTATTATTGTGCCACTGTACTCCAGCCTGAGCAACAGAGTGAGATTCTATCTCTAAAAAATAAAAATATAAAATGAAATAATTTTTTTAAAAAATCCATCAAGTATTAATAGATATGAAGCAGAGATGCTTATTAGAACTGATAGAGATTGTCATGCCTGAAGTTTATAAACTCAAGCCTGTGTGATAGGTCTCCAATAAACCAGACGTTTCTTCCTCTCTTTCTGTTTTATCCATCAGACTCTTTCGGCCACATTTTTCTGTTTGTACCCGCTCCTGCAGCCTTTTGTCCTATCTAAGTGTTTAATCAGGCTTGTCTTCCATCACCTTATTTTTCCTGATTACTTTCTGAATCTTGCTCCATAGTTCTCTACTGTACTTCCTTGATTCAGAAACATACCTATTTCAAATGTTAACATTTCTGACATCAAAATGACTCTTACAGTAGATATGTCTATTTACTCCAGTGATTATCTTATTTTTAAAAAAGCTGTTATTAAGTAATGGCACCAGTTGAAATTGATGATGACTTCAAATATAACAGGATACACAGCAGTATGGGTGCTGTGGCAGTCTGCAGGGTGCAATCTGCAGTGTTGAGACTGTGGTTAAGGGTGTGTAAGCAGTGGCTCCCCTAAGGTTTGAACCCACTTTCATCCCCCTGCTCCCCCAAGTCACTCCACCCTCGCCCATCTCTGACAGATCTCACTCTGCCTCTGTAGCTCAACAGGTCTGCAACAGGGGGCAGGGTAAGAGGAGACTCTGCCCTTTAATGGGAGGAAATTGCAAGTGTGCCCAGTCACAGTGACCTGATCAGCATTTAAATTTTCATTCTGAAAACAAGAATGGGTTAAACAAAGTAGTTAAGGGAATGTCTTCCCTGCTTCCTCTTTCTCCTGGGACAATGTGAAGATCAATGAGATAATCTCAATACAAATAGTTTGTAATCCTAAAACAGTGCTTCTCAAACTTTAGGGTGCAGGCTAAACTCTTGGAGATCTTATTAAAATGCAGATTCTGATTCAGTAAGTGCTATGGATTGACTGTTTGTGTCCCCCAAAAATTCATAGTTGAAATCCTCACCCCTTGTGCAATCATCTTTGGAGGTGGGGACTTTGGGAGATAATTAGGTCTTGAGGGTGCAGCCCTCATTAATGGGATTACTACCCTTGTAAGAGGAGACATGAGTTTCTCTCTCTCTCTCTCTCTCTCTCTCTGCCATGTGAGGACACAACAAGAAGGCAGCCATCAGCAAATCAGGAAGAGAGCCCTAATCAGACACAGGATATGCCAGCACCTTGGTCTTGGACACTATGGTCCCAAGAATTGTGAGAAATAAATGTGCATTGTTTAAACTGCCCAGTCTGTGGGATTTTTGTCATAGAAGCCCAAGCTAAGACAGTAAGTCTAGGGTAGAACCTGAGTGAGATTCAGCATTTCTAACAAGCTTTTAGGTGATGCAGTTATTGTTGATCCAGGGACCACTTGGAGTAGCAAGGCTTGAAGGCAGGATTGCCAGATCTAGCACATAAAGATAATAGACAACAAATGGAACACACTTATACTAAAAAAAGGATTCGTTGTCCACCTGAAATTCACATTTAATTGGCAACCATGTGTTTTATCTGGTGTTTTAAATGTCCCTATTAACATGTAAGATATTACCTTTTTCAGTCCACACACAAGCCTCAGGGAGCATGTTGCAATTTTGGGGGTTTTCTTCTTCACTGATACCCTTGATGTTTCCTTTAATGGGGCTTTTCCTATATTAAAAATAACAACAGCAATATGAGCTAGGAGTTCACATGGTTCAATTGTAACATCACCCACTAATGATAGACAGGTTATGGACAAGGTTGAAGTCTTCTCAACAATGAATTGCATAGGCTTCACATGTGCATCAGGAGAGAATTTTAAGTTAGAAATACAGCACAGCCTTCGCAATGCAGAATATCATCCACACAAACCTCTGGTCTTTAATAGTGCCATTTGGATACATGGCAAGGATGAATACTTTGTATCCTTGGTCAGCATTTTATTCAATTAGTGTCTTAGCTCAAAAAATACCACAGATATAATAGACTAAACAACAGAAATTTATTTCTCATAGTTCTAGAGGCTGGGAAGTCCAAGATCAGGGTGCCAGCAGATTGGGTTCTCTTCCTGGCTTATAGACAATGGCCTCCTTACTGTATCCTTAGAGAGACAGAGAGTCCTGGTTCCTTTCTCTTATAAGGGAGCTAGTATGAGAAATCATCTACCCTCATGATCTCATTCAACCCTAAGAGGGTACCTAAGAGGTACCAAAGGCCCTACCTCCAGGTACCATCACACTGGGGATTAGGGCTTCAACATGTGGATTTTGGTGGCACACAGACATTGTGTTCAGAATCACATCCTACTTATCAGAAGAGCTAATACAGGATTTTTGTTAGAGTTCATGGCAATGTCTGTCACTTGAGAAAGACAGCCTAGTCGTCTTCAGTGACCAGCAGGAGCAAGTGTAATTTCTACTCCTTCTATTTTCACTTACCTAAGCAACTTCTCAGGGGTAAATGTGAGAAGACACAGCAACATTCTGACTCCACTCAGACAAATAGGAACTGAAAGGAAGCTAGTAAGTTACAGAGGAAAATCGATAATAATCTAGAAGGCCAAAGGGAAAAAAAGTAAAGACTCATGGTGCAGGTTACAAATCTAGGCCTCCCAAAGTTCCTGGGGTGAACTGAGAGACCCTAGGAGGACATTTGCAGTCATCAGTCATCCCTGAGAAGGGCGTTCTGGGCAGTCGGTGGCCATAATGAGCTGTCTGTACAGAAGCTAGAAAAGAATGATTAGATAGGAGGCAGGAAAGCATAGGCTTGGAGGGAAATAAAGCTTTTATATGGTTAGCATATACAGGTTAGAACTTTGTCAGGCAGCAGCAAAAGAAAAAATAAAGCCCTAATGGTGTTCAAATAGGCCCTTACCTTTTTGCTCATAAAGAGGCAGATTCTTGCTTTTTTAGAACATAGCCATGTTAAACTGCATCACCTCTAACTTCTTGTAGCATTGTTTTCTCTTCACGCAGACCCTTTTTCCAAACTCAGAGGGATTAAAAAGAAAAGGAGAGTATGACAGACAATGAGACAGGGCAGGAAAAATGAAAGCCGGTCTGAGAGCCATGTCCCACTGGCACACGTGTTATCTGATAGGACATAAATTATTTCAGAGCCTTCAGAGGTCTTGAGTCAGTCATTTCCAGACTCCTCCCTCTCCCCCATAAAACTGACAAAACAGCTTTCTGATGTTGCTCCTTGTAAGGCAGTGTTGAGCTTTCACTGTGTCCTTTCTTTAAAATGCTTTCTGGGAGGAGGCTATCAAGGAGCTGGCTGAGGGACAAAATTAATCGGACGTGTCGGAAACATGGCTTTTGCAGGGAGCCCCTGCTGTTTTTCAAGGCACCTGATCCTGACAGAAATATTGTGTCCCCAAGGAAATCCTTCCCAAGGCCAAGAGGTAAACACAGTAAATTGTAAGAAATAGGAAAAGTAGAAAAATCTAGAAAATAGATCAGTCACTCTCATCACAGAGTGTGGGTTGACTAACCAACGAAAACAGCAAGTCATGACTGGGTAAGTCTAAACAGATGGAAGGAGATGGAATGATGCATGATGATGGCAAATCTGTCAAAGATAGTGACTTGGCGGTCTTGAGGACAATATTGTTTTAACCTAATTGTGGGGTGTGCCCCAAAGCACTCTAACTGCATTTTAAAGAACTGTAAAATATCCAATATATACCAAGTCAAACACCTTGGAAAGGTGGGTGTATTCATCCATTCTCACACTGCTATAAAGAAATAACTGAGAGTGGGTAATTTATAAAGAAAAGAGGTTTAATTGTCTCACAGTTCCACAGGCTGTATAGGAAGCATGGCTGGGCAGGCCTCAGGAAACTTACAACCATGGTGGAAGGCGAAGGGAAAGCAGACATGTCTTACATGGCTGGAGCAGGAGGAAGAGAGGGAAGGGGGTGGTGCCACACACTTTTAAACAACCAGCTCTCGAGAGAACTCTATCATGAGAACAACACCAAAGGGGAAACCCACCCCCATGATCCAATCACCTCCCACCATCACCCATCTCCAACATTGGAGATTAAAATTTGACATGAGATTTGAACACAAATCCAAACCATATCAGTGGGAATTCTGTCTTAGGAAAGAACTGGCTACTGTCAAGCCAGGTGTTCTAAAATGCCCACTTCCCTTCTTCAGACACACTTGAAGAGAGAGGACCCCATAAAGTCTTCCTGACTGTCCTGGCAGGGAGGAAGCTGTGTGAACTTCTTGCAAATGGAAAAAAAAAAAAAAAAAAAAAAAAAAAAAAATGTTAGGCAGAGCTGGCTGCAAATAGGAAGAAGGGAGCATGTTTCTTGTTCACAACACGGCATTCCTGAAAACTGGCTCGTGAGTCTTTTTTCCTTTCTGGTCTGTAGTTTGCTAACTGCAGGTCTACTAAGAAAGAATGGGTTTGGGGAGTTCCTGCCAATGAATTAAGAGGCCAAGTCAAAGAATTTTGCTCCTGCTTACTGCTGCAATCAATGAGCTATGTGTTCTCCAAAAGCATCCCCAAACCATTTCCTGCCTCACATTCTCCAACTGGAAAAGAGCCACAGCAAATTATTTTTCTGAACATGAATTCAGGCTTTAAAATTTCAGATTCTGCTACCGTCATCCACTCACAAGAAATTAGTTTGGCAATTTGGGGAGCCATGTTAACAACTTAATTTTCATAAGACTACATTAAAATTGCATAATTATATAAAGTAGCTAAATGACTTGTCCATGGTCACACTGCTGGGTCCCAAAGAGATCACAGGTGACCCAGTCATACATAGCCCTTATGCGCTTAACCGTATTTTGACGTCAGATCTCATGAAGTCCCCTAGTGCCTCAGACAACCCTAGCTTAATGATCTTCAGGAATTTATAATTACACTTAAAGCAGAAGGTCACAGTTTACGTTGAATAATCCAACTTTCCATCCAAGAAAAATGGAAAGGGAAAAAAGTAATTCTTATCAAGAACTTTAGTAACGTTATAACTAAAACTTGAATTTTTAACATTGTGGTAAAATATACCAAACATAAAAACATGTACCATTGTACCATGAATAGTTTTGTGGCATTAAGTGCAGTCACGTGGTTGTGCAACCATCATCACCATCCATCCACAGAACTTTTTTATCTTCCTAAACTGAAACTCTGTACCCATTAAACATAAATCCCCTCCCCTCTACCCCCAGGCCCTGCTGACCACCATTCTATTTTCTGTCTCTTTGAATTTGCCTATTTTAGGTACCTCATATAAGTGGAATCATAAAATATTTGTCCTTTTGTGACTGTCTTATTTCACTTACTATAATGTCCTCAAGGTTCATCTATGTGGTATCACATGTCAATTTTCTTCCTTTTTAAGGCTGAATTATATTTCCACTGTATGTGTATACCACATTTTATTTCTCCATTCATCCATAAATGGACACCTTTCACCTTTTGGTTATTATGAATGGTACTGTGAGCAGAGGTATATAAATATCTGCTCAAGTCCTTGCCTTTCATTCTTTGGGATATCCCAAAGATATCTGTATACTTCTCTTCACAGTACCATTATTCATGTATATAATAATGAGATTTGAAAGCCAATAGGTCTGAGAAATAAGGCACTAGCAAGGAAGGTTAGCCTGGTGGTGCTTAGTAGGGGTGTCATGAATCCAAGTAGCAGCTGTAATAATAATATATGTATTATTCATATATATAATAATAATGGTACTATGAACATTGGTTCTTGGTACTTTGGGTATGTATATATGCAATTACTGGATCATATGGTAATTCTATTTTTAATTTTTTTTTTTTTTTTTTGGAGACGGAGTTTAGCTCTTGTGGCCCAGGCTGGAGTGCAATGGCCGCGATCTCAGCTCACCACAACCTCCACATCCCAGGTTCAAGTGATTCTCCTGTCTCAGCCTCCCAAGTAGCTGGAATTACAAGCATGCGCCACCACACGTGGCTAATTTTGTATTTTTAGTAGAGATGGGGTTTCTCCATGTTGGTCAGGCTGGTCTCAAACTCTCGACCTCAGGTGATCCACCCTCTTGGTCAGGCTGGTCTCGAACTCTCGACCTCAGGTGATCCACCCTCCTTGGCCTCCCAAAGTGCTGGGATTAGAGGTGTGAGCCACTGCACCCGGCCCTGTTTTTAATTTTTTGAGGAATTGCCATACAGTTTTCTGCAGCAACTACACCATGTCACATTCCCAAGAGCAGTGCACAGGGTTCCAATCTCTCCACACTTTTACCAACACTTGTTATTTTTTGTTTGTTTATTTTAAATTATAGCCATCCTAATATGTGGGAAGTTTAAAACTTAGATTTTTAAGAAATCTTCTAGAAGAGGTTGCTGATAGCATAGGCTTGTAGTCCCTTATTTGAGACCCTTGAAACCACATGTGTTTCAGAATCCATAACTTTTTAGATTTCAGAAAATGACCACAGTGAATATGCTATATATTACATCGTACCTCCAGTGGGGTCTGGGGTTGCAATCCACAATCAAACATATTAGTATTTCTGCAGCAAAATGTATTAAAATTCACACTGAGTGAGATAAATGAGGACTATAATTAACCTTGTTTCAGACGAGATGAAGTTTTGCTAACAAGCAGATTGAAGGAAAAAATGGGGGGTCTTGAATTTTGGCACTGCGCATAGGGATTTACATCTACTTAGATGAGTAAAACTCTTAAGCCTGCTTAACGTGAATGAATAGGTAGCTTAGAATTTGAAGAGATGTGTATTGAGTGGAGCTCATTTGTGGCAACAAACAGTACTGAAATTGCTTTCACTTTACCCTTCTCATTGTGCCTTGAGGCAGTAGCAGTCAGGGGAAGAATCATGCACCTGAGAAGAAGCCCAGACCGGCACCCAAGCTCCCCATTTCTCCCCATTCCTCCCTTAGCTCCTACTTGGATTCATGACACCCCCACCAAGCACCACCAGGCTAACCTTCCTTGCTAGTGCCTCACTTCTCAGACCTACTGGCTTTCAAATTTCATTAAATCTTGAGAGTCATGTGACCTACTCCCCCAATATGCAGTGCCTTACATCAAAACAGCTACCAGCATTAACGTGATGATGAGAAATACTAAGCACATTCACATATCAACAGGGTCTTTCTGGAAGCATTGGTTTAACTGTCAGGAGTGATGTTGAATGTTGAGAATAGCGGGGGCTGTGGTTGGCTGCTGGGAAACTTCTGTGGGGATGGTCCTGTTTAATATCTCTCAGATGACAAGAACTGTCAATTCTACCCACAGGGCTGGACGTATCAGCCCTCTCACCCCCAAATTTCCATAGGACTCTTCTACCCTAATCGGTTCTAATGTTTGGATGTAGTCAAGGACACTCACATTTATAATATGCAGTTAGATGCAAAGAAAAATAATTCTGTAAAACTGCCAAAGATTTAATTCCTAGCCATGCTCTTCCAGAACAGAAGGCAACCAAAATGAGGAAGCTGTGCTTGGCCGTTCATGAATGCCACCCACTTGCCCAGGGCAAGCCGCATTGGCAAACCATGACATCCCTGCTCAACTCTCCAGGTTGTCCTCACTTCTGGCTTCTCCCAAGGCTGGATCCACCAGGTAAACTTGCATCCAGCCTTGGAACATGGGCTCTCTGTGCCAAAATCCTCCTTCTATGTCTCCCAGGGATATGATGGTGCAAAAACAGGATGCTGTCATGTCAAAAAACTGTGCAAAACCCAATAAAAGGAATAACATTGTGGGCTCAAAGAGATATCTATTCTTGCAGGACAGGAGCGTTATGTAAAGAAACCAAATGTGAGAGGGAAGAAATAAATGGGCTCATGAGGTCCTCATGCTGAGTGGGGCTTTCACAGACCCTTTCCGGGGGTCGCACAATGGACATCTATAGATTTAGATTCAGGACTTACCTCTGTAGTGACAAAATGACCATTTTTATTTTCAGCTATTTTAGGTTTAAGTTTTCACAATGTCTCCAAAGTCATCTTTTGAATACACCAAAAGGAGAAAAGGCTCTTGAGGACACGGATGCGCTGTTACTTGTTTTTATTGTAAGCAGCTGAGCATCAGTAGGCACAGTTAGAGGCTGGGTTTACTTGGCAGTCTCTTATTGTTCCTGGATGTTCAGACTCCCAAGGGTAGCATTCCCATGTAAGCTATTGCAGTGAGCTTCTGATAAATGACTCTCAGCTAACCATGCAGTGCACACAGCATCTGAAAGAAACAGAGCTCGCCTCTGACTCAGCATAGGTACAGCTGCAGGAGTCATTTCCCAAAATGTAGAGGAGCAATGCCAGAATTGACCATCACCTCTCAGCTCTGGTGTCAGCAAAAGATGGGCTGCACCTGCTATTGTTTATTCCAATAGGCTGTAATAATCAGGTAGAGCTCATGGAGCCTGGCTCATATAATTGCCTGTCAGTAATAGTCAATCCAATGGCATATTTTAGAAGTTACATCAGGAAAACAGTCTCAGGATCAAACAGGAATTTATTTGCATATGAGATATATTAAAAGGCAGGACAGAAGTTATGCTTTATGGCAAAAGAAAGAGATGAGTCCACGGCTTTAAAAATTTCTATGAGGCCATTTTTTAGAGCAGTAAATACTTAGAGCTTCATGGAAAAGAATTTACAATGCACTCTGTGTGTTTTATTATTCATTATTTAGTGAGCATTGTGAAGTCGATTTTGTTCAAGATATGGATGAAGACATGGAGCTTATTCATGGGACCTCTGATTTAAAATGAGTAAACCAATTCATACACAAACACATCAAGCATAGATTCAATACCTGAAAAATAGCTTAAATACCAAAGTTTCTCTGTGTAGTTCTTCTTTTGGAGGTTGATGGATAGAGCTTTTGGTTTCCAGAACTTGGAAAATCACTTGCAGGAAGGGAAGAATTTCAAGCATATGGATATTATGCAAGAATATGTAGATAGGAATAATAAAATAGAAGAAAAGATGTTTTTTGAGCTTTCAAGCAACAACAGTAGAGCAAGTAAAAGAATAACAGTAATGGCAATTAGGTAGGGCTGTCCCAGGCCTGTAGAGGGCCAGAGCTGGATGTCCTGATTCCCTGTCAGACCCAATCTTCATCAATCCACTGTGGCCTCGGCCCTCGAGGACCCTCTACAAGCTGTATCATCTGGGCTCCCTTGCCCACCAGCTTCCAGTTGGATCAGCCGATGGGAGGCAGCAGCTGGAGGTCAAGAGGAGGGACTACAGGGGTCGGGGCATCCTGCCCCGGTCCCCTCCCTGATAGGTCTTGGTTTGGCAGTTACTGTGTCTTTGGGTGCCTCTCTGTGGTATCAGTTCTTGTTCATTCCACTAACAACTTCTTCCCCTTATCCCCTGGGGCCCCCTCTCCTGTAGCCAGCCCCAGGGTGCTTCACCTCTCTGGGCTGGTTTCCTTTAACTTGTCCACACCTTTATAAATAGCGTCTTCTTTAAACTCTCTTTATTACCCCTTTGAGTGTGCCGTCTGTTTCTTACCAGGACACAGACAAATATAGCACCTTGGTAGGAATTAGAAAAACGCACCCAGATGGGTGCATGGAGGTTCATTATGTTATTGTCTTTACTTTTACATGTATTGAAGTTTTCTAAAATAAAAACAGTACCAAAAAGAAAAGAAAAAGGCACGTCTTTTGGTGGATGGTGCCCTGCAGGGGTGTAGCTTGGTGACCACAGAAGTGAGGCTGGACTTCAGCACCAACTCACTCCTGCAGCTTCAAGGGGTGAGTTTGTGCAGTGCACGAAATGCCCAACCAAACCTGGCCCCCTTACAAAAGGGTAGGCAGATCCCTGAAAGCTGGGAAATATCTTGAGGAGAAAGTGAGGATAGGCCTGGGTCTTTAAGGGTATTTGGGACTTAAATGGGAAATTGCACTATGCAAGGAAAACCTGTGGGACAGGAAGGCATAGGATGGCTACAGTGAGTTGACTCTATAAGACAAGAAGGGTCCCTGGAGAGAGTATGAGAAAGTAGAAGTGGGTGGAGACCCTTTGATTGCTGAGCTATAACATGTGAATTCTAGTTGATGATCCTCCAGGCAGTCTGGGGCAGTGTTTCTGCACTGGGGCTCCAGAGCTAGACTGGGAGTAAGTCATGGTTTTGCCAGCTATTAGCTCTGTGACTTTGCACATTTGCTTATTCTCACTAAGCCTCAGTTTTCTGTTTCATAAAACAAGGATAAAATACTCCCCATCTCCTAGATTTGCTGTTGGGCTGAATTTAAAGATGTGCGTCAAAGGTTTACTGCAGTGCCTGGTAGTTATTGGACATTAGCTACTATCCTCAAAAGTTTTTAAAGAGAAGGGTGATATGATGAAAGCAATATTTTTTGAAAATTAATCATACAGCATGTGCAGGATGCTCTAGAGAGGAAAGAATCGTGTTGGGGAGGTCACTTTGAGGCTGCAGGGGGGTGTCTCTCCAGTGAGAGAAATGGGAAATGGGAAAATAGAAGCAAGCACAAGAAGCTCTGTGAGAAGAGGAAGAGGACTGGAAGATGGACAGATTGTGAGAGTAAGGAGTCAGAGAGGGCCCCAAGCACATTTCCAAGATCTTTAGCCCACTTATATAAATATCCCTAGGCAGCTTAGGCAGCTCACATTGAAGGACTGACAATTTTGACATTTTGGTACAAGGGAAAGAAATGTGAAACTCAGAATCATTTGATTTTACCCTTCTGTTTTACTGAACATTGGTAAATCTACCTAATTGAACCCAAGATTCTATTACAAAATAAAAACCCTAATAGACACCTCAATCATTCCAGTAACCACTGCTTACTTCTGAAATGTCCCCAAAGCAGGTTTTTCATATCCAGAATTTCTTCTGATTAAGATCTGAGGTAGGGCCTCTGCAGTTGAGAATGGGCATCCTCACAGAGAACTCTCTTGGATCATATGTAATTTATAAGCCCAGTTCCTACTACCAAAATTAGCAGAACTGAGGAAGGTATCGAATCCTTGACCTAAGCTAACATTTGGGATGGAGGGAGGAAAGAGTCATTAATGTTAAATAGTGGTGATGTGGTTTGGCTGTGTCCCCTCCCAAATCCCATCTTGACTTGTAGTTCCATAATCCCCAGGTGTCATGAGAGGGAACTGGTGGGAGGTAATTGAATCATGGGGGCTGTTACCCCATGCTGCTGTTCTCATGGTAGTAAGTGAGTTCTCACAACATCTGATGGTTTTATAAGGGGCATTTCCCCTTTTTACTTGGCACTTCTCTTGCCTGCCACCATGTAAGATGTGCCTTTGCTCCTCTTCCACCACGATTGTGAGGTCTCTCCAGCTATGTGGAACTGTGAGTCTATTAAACCTCTTTTTCTTTCTAAATTACCCAGTCTCAGGTATGTATGTTTCAGTGTGAGAACAGACTAATACAAGTGGTTTCTTATAGGTCCCCAATTTCGCATTTATTTGTAGGCAGACCTACCTAAGAACTCAGTGCCGTTTAAAAAAAAAAAAAAAACTAGTCTGAGGCTATTTTAGCCACATCTTCATCAGAAAAAATGTATTCCATGTTTTCACTATTTGGCATTTTTTTCCAGGAACTAGATCCAGTTTTTGCCAGGTGTCTTGGCTGACTGTCAGAGACAGTCATCTGGTTTTGCATGGCAGCATCTGGTTTTACAGTTTCTGTGGCATCTCCCTGAGCTGTTCTCTCCCTCTCTGCCTTGCAGATACTTGCCTGAGATCATGAATGATGGGCTCACCAACCAGATCAACAATCCCGAGGTGGATGTGGACATCACTCGGCCTGACACTTTCATCAGACAGCAGATTATGGCTCTCCGTGTGATGACCAACAAACTAAAAAATGCCTACAATGGCAATGATGTCAATTTCCAGGACACAAGTAAGAAAATCCTTCCCAGCACCAGAAATTTTCAAAGTAAAAAATGGTTTTAGAAGATGACGCCCTGACTTTCTTCAAGAGCAATATGCCCTTTTAATTTATTCTCATTCTTCCTCAGGCTGTGATTCTTGTTATAGTCTTTTGGACAGAGAGCTCTGATCCACAAAACATAGGGTATGAATAAAATCATAAATTCCACAACACAAGGAATAATTGCAATGGATTACATTCAGCCATACCAAAGCTGAAATTGAGTTTCATCTACCAGTTGATTCATTAATGACAAAACAGCAAAGTAATTTTTTCACTTTCTCCTGTCCTCATCAGTATTCACATCTGACCCAAACTTCTGCCCTGTTCCCACCAAAAGAAGAAAGCTCAGCAGATTGCTTAGACAAGCCTGAGCTAGAATCTCTATCTTATTCTTTATTAATTAGAGTCTCTACAAATTACTCTACTTCTTGAGTCTCAGGTTCCTCTTCTATAGAATGGGAAGCATCCCTGCTTCAGAGGCTTTTAGAAGCCTCATTTGAGGAGTTATGATAGTGTCTGGTGGGTAGATGTAGCTGACTATATCATTTCCCTCTCTATCCAGCTATGCACATACACAACCCATAGATATTTATATCTGAAATATTGAGAGAAATTGTAAATTAGTGCAATATTACACACGACTATTTCATTAAGGATCAAAGAAGCATCAAAAATGATTTCGAAGACTACTAAGTGAACATTGACATGAAACTATATATGGGTTTTGTCTGAGTAGTTTCAAGATGACCAACTACAAAAAAAGAGTTTTTTCTGTCATTGTTGCTTGTTGCTTTTTCAAAATATTACCCTTACAAAGAGAATTTCCAGGACAAGGATTCTTGAACAAAAGATGTGAAGTTGCCAGTGATTCTGTAATTTGGTCACTGAATGATAAGATGATGCTTGTGTGCTTGGATTAATGAGATAGAAAGAAATAAGTTACAGATAGAAGACCTCAAGTCATTTCAGTCATAGTTATCAGCCTACCAAGTTATCCCCTGCAAATAATTTTTGTGCTTTATTCTATTTTAAAGAACTCAAAAAAATGATTTTCTAAACACAGAATAATTACCAACCCAATGGACGTTATTACTGTAAAATTCCTCAAAATAATCCCATTATCTCTCCTCCTTTTACTAAACCCCTCCTTTCCTCTTCAGAAGAGAACATTACACAGGTTTCAGCCATTGTTGCTTCACCCTTGTTAGCACTTAGCCTTACACCTCTCATTTTATCCATTGTCTTCTCTATTAAATAAAATGCTCTGTTATCTAGAGAGTGGCTGTTGGAATGAATAATTCAAGATACATAAGAATTAGTGGGGGGACAGGAGCCAAGATGGCCGAATAGAAACAGCTCTGGTCTACAGCTCCCAGTGTGAGCAACGCAGAAGACAGTGATTTCTGCATTTCCATCTGAGGTACCGGGTTCATCTCACTAGCGAGTGCCAGACAGCGGGCGCAGGTCAGTGGGTGCGCGCACCGTGTGCGAGCCTAAGCAGGGCGAGGCATTGCCTCACTTGGGAAGCGCAAGGGGTCAGGGAGTTCCCTTTCCGAGTCAAAGAAAGGGGTGATGGATGCACCTGGAAAATCGGGTCACTCCCACCCGAATACTGCGCTTTTCCGACGGGCTTAAAAAACGGCGAACCACGAGAGTATATCCCGCACCTGGCTCGGAGGGTCCTGCGCCCATGGAGTCTCGCTGATTGCTAGCACAGCAGTCTGAGATCAAACTGCAAGGCGGCAGCGAGGCTGGGGTAGGGGCGCCCGCCATTGCCCAGGCTTGATTAGGTAAACAAAGCAGCCAGGAAGCTCGCTGGAACTGGGTGGAGCCCACCACAGCTCAAGGAGGCCTGCCTGCCTCTGTAGGCTCCACCTCTGGGGGCAGGGCACAGACAAACAAAAGGACAGCAGTAACCTCTGCAGACTTAAATGTCCCTGTCTGAAAGCTTTGAAGAGAGCAGTGGTTCTCCCAGCACGCAGCTGGAGATCTGAGAACGGGCAGACTGCCTCCTCCAGTGGGTCCCTGACCCCTGACCCCCGAGCAGCCTAACTGGGAGGCAACCCCCAGCAGGGGCACACTGACACCTCACACGGCCGGGTATTCCAACAGACCTGCAGCTGAGGGTCCTGTCTGTTAGAAGGAAAACCAAAAAACAGAAAGGACATCCACACCATAAACCCATCTGTACATCACCATCATCAAAGACCAAAAGTAGATAAAACCACAAAGATGGGGAAAAAACAGAACAGAAAAACTGGAAACTCTAAAAAGCAGAGCACCTCTCCTCCTCCAAAGGAATGCAGTTCCTCACCAGCAATGGAACAAAGCTGGATGGAGAATGACTTTGACAAGCTGAGAGAAGAAGGCTTCAGACCATCAAATTACTCTGAGCTACGGGAGGACATTCAAACCAAAGGCAAAGAAGTTGAAAACTTTGAAAAAAATTTAGAAGAATGTATAACTAGAATAACCAATACAGAGAAGTGCTTAAAGGAGCTGATGGAGCTGAAAACCAAGGCTCGAGAACTACGTGAAGAATGCAGAAGCCTCAGGAGCCAATGCGATCAACTGGAAGAAAGGGTATCAGCGATGGAAGATGAAATGAATGAAATGAAGCGAGAAGGGAAGTTTAGAGAAAAAAGAATAAAAAGAAATGAGCAAAGCCTCCAAGAAATATGGGACTATGTGAAAAGACCAAATCTACGTCTGATTGGTGTACCTGAAAGTGATGGGGAGAATGGAACCAAGTTGGAAAACACTCTGCAGGATATTATCCAGGAGAACTTCCCCAATCTAGCAAGGCAGGCCAACGTTCAGATTCAGGAAATACAGAGAACGCCACAAAGATACTCCTCGAGAAGAGCAACTCCAAGACACATAATTGTCAGATTCACCAAAGTTGAAATGAAGGAAAAAATGTTAAGGGCAGCCAGAGAGAAAGGTTGGGTTACCCTCAAAAGGAAGCCCATCGACTAACAGCGGATCTCTCGGCAGAAACCCTACAAGCCAGAAGAGAGTGGGGGCCAATATTCAACATTCTTAAACAAAAGAATTTTCAACCCACAATTTCATATCCAGCCAAACTAAGCTTCGTAAGTGAAGGAGAAATAAAATACTTTACAGACAAGCAAATGCTGAGAGATTTTGTCACCACCAGGCCTGCCCTAAAAGAGCTCCTGAAGGAAGCGCTAAACATGGAAAGGAACAACCGATACCAGCCGCTGCAAAATCATGCCAAAATGTAAAGACCATCAAGACTAGGAAGAAACTGCATCAACTAACGAGCAAAATAACCAGCTAACATCATAATGACAGGATCAAATTCACACATAACAATATTAACTTTAAATGTAAATGGACTAAATGCTCCAATTAAAAGATACAGACTGGCAAATTGGATAAAGAGTCAAGACCCATCAGTGTGCTGTATTCAGGAAACCCATCTCACATGCAGAGACACACATAGGCTCAAAATAAAAGGATGAAGGAAGATCTACCAAGCAAATGGAAAAGAAAAAAAGGCAGGGGTTGCAATCCTAGTCTCTGATAAAACAGACTTTAAACCAACAAAGATCAAAAGAGACAAAGAAGGCCATTACATAATGGTAAAGGGATCAATTCAACAAGAAGAGCTAACTATCCTAAATATATATGCACCCAGTACAGGAGCACCAAGATTCATAAAGCAATTCCTGAGTGACCTACAAAGAGACTTAGACTCCCACACATTAATAATGGGAGACTTTAACACCCCACTGTCAACATTAGACAGATCAACGAGACAGAAAGTCAACAAGGATACCCAGGAATTGAACTCAGCTCTGCACCAAGTGGACCTAATAGACATCTACAGAACTCTCCACCCCAAATCAACAGAATATACATTTTTTTCAGCACCACACCACACCTATTCCAAAATTGACCACATACTTGGAAGTAAAGCTCTCCTCAACAAATGTAAAAGAACAGAAATTATAACAAACTATCTCTCAGACCACAGTGCAATCAAACTAGAACTCAGGATTAAGAATCTCACTCAAAACTGCTCAACTACGTGGAAACTGAACAACCTGCTCCTGAATGACTACTGGGTACATAACGAAATGAAGGCAGAAATAAAGATGTTCTTTGAAACCAACGAGAACAAAGACACAACATACCAGAATCTCTGGGACGCATTCAAAGCAGTGTGTAGAGGGAAATTTATAGCACTAAATGCCCACAAGAGAAAGCAGGGAAGATCCAAAATTGACACCCTAACATCACAATTAAAAGTACTAGAAAAGCAAGAGCAAACACATTCAAAAGCTAGCAGAAGGCAAGAAATAACTAAAATCAGAGCAGAACTGAAGGAAACAGAGACACAAAAAACCCTTCAAAAAACTAATGAATCCAGGAGCTGGTTTTTTGAAAGGATCAACAAAATTGATAGACTGCTAGCAAGACTAATAAAGAAAAAAAGAGAGAAGAATCAAATAGACACAATAAAAAATGATAAAGGGGATATCATCACCAATCCCACAGAAATACAAACTACCATCAGAGAATACTACAAACACCTCTACGCAAATAAACTAGAAAATCTAGAAGAAATGGATAAATTCCTCGACACATACACTCTCCCAAGACTAAACCAGGAAGTTGAATCTCTGAATAGACCAATAACAGGATCTGAAATTGTGGCAATAATCAATAGCTTAGCAACCAAAAAGAGTCCAGGACCAGATGGATTCACAGCTGAATTCTACCAGAGGTACAAGGAGGAACTGGTACCATTCCTTCTGAAACTATTCCAATCAATAGAAAAAGAGGGAATCCTCCCTAACTCATTTTATGAGGGCAGCATCATTCTGATACCAAAGCCAGGCAGAGACACAACAGAAAAAGAGAATTTTAGACCAATATCCTTGATGAACATTGATGCAAAAATCCTCAATAAAATACCGGCAAAATGAATCCAGCAGCACATCAAAAAGCTTATCCACCATGATCAAATGGGCTTCATTCCGGGGATGCAAGGCTGGTTCAATATATGCAAATCAATAAATGTAATCCAGCACATAAACAGAGCCAAAGACAAAAACCAGATGATTATCTCAATAGATGCAGAAAAAGCCTTTGACAAAATTCAACAACCCTTCATGCTAAAAACTCTCAATAAATTAGGTATTGATGGGATGTATTTCAAAATAATAAGAGCTATCTATGACAAACCCACAACCAATATCATACTGAATGGGCAAAAACTGGAAGCATTCCCTTTGAAAACTGGCACAAGACAGGGATGCCCTCTCTCACCACTCCTATTCAACATGGTGTTGGAAGTTCTGGCCAAGGCAATTAGGCAGGAGAAGGAAATAAAAGGTATTCAATTAGGAAAAGAGGAAGTCAAATTGTCCCTGTTTGCAGACGACATGATTGTATAGCTAGAAAACCCCATTGTCTCATCCCAAAATCTCCTTAAGCTGATAAGCAACTTCAGCAAAGTCTCAGGATACAAAATCAATGTACAAAAATCACAAGCATTCTTATACACCAACAACAGACAAACAGAGAGCCAAATCATGAGTGAACTCCCACTCACAATTGCTTCAAAGAGAATAAAATACCTAGGAATCCAACTTACAAGGGATGTGAAGGACATCTTCAAGGAGAACTACAAACCACTGCTCAAGGAAATAAAAGAGGATACAAACAAATGGAAGAACATTCCATGCTCATGGGTAGGAAGAATCAATATCATGAAAATGGCCATACTGCCCAAGGTAATTTACAGATTCAATGCCATCCCCATCAAGCTACCAATGCCTTTCTTCACAGAATTGGAAAAAACTACTTTAAAGTTCATATGGAACCAAAAAAGAGCCTGCATCACCAAGTCAATCCTAAGCCAAAAGAACAAAGCTGGAGGCATCACACTACCTGACTTCAAAATATTCTACAAGGCTACAGTCACCAAAACAGCATGGTACTCGTACCAAAACAGAGATATAGATCAATGGAACAGAACAGAGCCCTCAGAAATAACGCAGCATATCTACAACTATCTGATCTTTGACAAACCTGAGAAAAACAAGCAATGGGGAAAGGATTCCCTATTTAATAAATGGTGCTGGGAAAACTGGCTAGCCATACGTAGAAAGCTGAAACTGGATCCCTTCCTTACACCTTATACAAAAATCAATTCAAGATGGATTAAACACTTAAACGTTAGACCTAAAACCATAAAAACCCTAGAAGAAAACCTAGGCATTACCATTCAGGACATAGGCATGGGCAAGGACTTCATGTCTAAAACACCAAAAGCAATGGCAACAAAAGACACAATTGACAAATGGGATCTAATTAAACTAAAGAGCTTCCGCACAGCAAAAGAAACTACCATCAGAGTGAACAGGCAACCTACAAAATGGGAGAAAATTTTCGCAACCTACTCATCTGACAAAGAGCTAATATCCAGAATCTACAATGAACTCAAACAAATTTACAAGAAAAAAACAACCCCATCAAAAAGTGGGCGAAGGACATGAACAGACACTTCTCAAAAGAAGACATTTATGCAGCCAAAAAACACATGAAAAAATGCTCATCATCACTGGCCATCAGAGAAATGCAAATCAAAACCACAATGAGATACCATCTCACACCAGTTAGAATGGCAATCATTAAAAAGTCAGGAAACAACAAGTGCTGGAGAGGATGTGGAGAAATAGGAACACTTTTACACTGTTGGTGGGACTGTAAACTAGTTCAACCATTGTGGAAGTCAGTGTGGTGATTCCTCAGGGATCTAGAACTGGAAATACCATTTGACCCAACCATCCCATTACTGGGTATATACCCAAAGGACTATAAATCATGCTGCTATAAAGACCCATGCACACATATGTTTATTGCGGCATTATTCACAGTAGCAAAGACTTGGAACCAACCCAAATGTCCAACAGTGATAGACTGGATTAAGAAAATGTGGCACATATACACCATGGAATACTATGCAGCCATAAAAAATGATGAGTTCATTTCCTTTGTAGGGACATGGATGAAACTGGAAATCATCATTCTCAGTAAACTATCGCAAGAACAAAAAATCAAACACCGCATATTCTCACTCATAGGTGGGAATTGAACAATGAGATCACATGGACACAGGAAGGGGAACATCACACTCTGGGGACTGTTGTGGGGTGAGGGGAGGGATAGCACTGGGAGATATACCTAATGCTAGATGACAAGTTAGTGGGTGCAGCGCACCAGCATGGCACATGTATACATATGTAACTAACCTGCACAATGTGCACATGTACCCTAAAACTTAAAGTATAATAATAAAAAAAAAAAAATATATATATATATATATATATAAAGAATTAGTTGGCTTGGCTTTGTTCCTTCTCACTCCTCTCTGACCTAAAGAGGTTATGCACATATCAAGCTGCAAAGCTCAGGGAATGGCCAGGAGGCAGAGATCTTACTCCATTTCCCCTCAAAAGGAAATAAAATCAACAATTAAGAGGATCCCTGAGTTCTAACCCAAGCACCAAATGTGGCCCTCTATTTTAGGCTGGTGTCTGTCATACAAACCATTATCACATTTTATAAGCATCAGCATCCTTATTGCTTTGAACATTTTTTAAGTTACTCATCCCACCCCTTAATATTTGCATTTGTGATTCCTTTTCAAAAAGAGATGGGGCCATTATTTTTTCCAGCCAAAATCTCCTGTCATATTTGCTTCCCACATTTTTTAATATTCTAAATCATTTTAATAATATCTCTGTAAAGGTTGTATTACTTCTTGTTCATGACACCAGTGTTCAGAACAATTCCCTTAGCAATTCTGATATCTCTGAATTTAATTAACAGGAATTTTCCCCCTTGTAAAGGCCACTAAAGATAAATCAGAGAAAATGTTAAAAACCTAGTATAGTGTATTGAAGTGATCTTATCTGGTATTTAGATGTCCCATTAAAAAAAGAAACTGTGCTCATTCTCTAATTGTGTCTTTCTCATTCAAGAGGACATTAGAAGAGTCCCTACACTGCCCCAGCTTTACTTAAGTAGCATCCAGCAGCTAAGGATGGCCCTGGTTTCTCAGGAGCAGCTCAGCAGAGCATCACCACTTCGGACTAGCAGGGAGGAGTTTAGGGACATTGGTTGGAAATCATTGAGCAAGTGAGAGAAATAGCTAATGTCCTTACAAAGCTTCCAGTTTCCTGAGCCCTTCCAGGAACATCATTTCTCCTAACAGATAGATGTTATTACTCTCATTTTTACGGGTGAGGAAACGGAGCCTCAGTGAGTCTAACTGGCTTACCCTGGTGCATTTAAATAACAAATGTCAGGGTACATTCCAGGTCGCCTTTGCTGTAGGAACCATGTTTTTTCCATCAGGCATCATTGGGAGCACTGGGTTTGGTGTCCTCGAGCACTCTAGTGATTTGTCTTCACACACTCTCTCCAAGGTCAATATTGTCATCTGTATTTGTTTAAGTGAGGAAACTGCAAAAGTTGAGTAACTGCCCAAAGCACATTTATTTATTCAGCAAGTATTTGTTGAGCACGTGCTGTATGCCAGGGGCCACTGAAGACCTTAGAGGTACAGAAATGAACAGGATTTACCAAATCTCTACCCTCTCAAAGATTATGTCCTCAGTTAACATTCTTGAGAAGGAGATAAACAGTAAGCAAGTGAACAGGCACATAAATAATACCACCTCCAAGCGGTGAAAAGTACTTTCATAAAGCTGGTAATTGGCAGCCTGATCTGGGCCAGGTTTGAGTGACAGCATTTGTCAAACAAGAAGGAATCAAGCCGTGAGAAGTGGGAATAGGGAAGAAAGCAAGTTGGGCAGGAAGGGACGATGCTACCCTGGGTCGACATACTCTGTGGGTACCAAGGCCTTGGTTTCAAGCAGAGAATGGCCAACTGTTTCTGTCAAGGGCCATATATTAAATATGTTAATCTTTGAGGGCCACATCGTCTCTGCCACCACTACCCCACACTGCTGGTCTAACGTGATCATATGTATGTGAACAGGGGTAGTTGGATTCTAATAAAACTTCATATATGGACACTGAAATGTGAATTTCACGTACACTTTTACATGTCATAAAATATTCTTCACTTGATTTTTTTCAAACACTTAAAACTATAAAAACCACCAGGTACAGAGGCACATGCCTATAGTCCCAGCTACTTAGGAGGCTAAGGCAGGAAGATCACTTAGGCCCAGGAGTTTGGGGCTGCAGTGAGTTATGATGGCACCACTACACTCCAGCCTGGGCAACAAAGCCAGACCCTATGATTGATTGATTGATTGATTGATTGATAATAGACTTTATGGATATCTATAAAATATATACTTTTATGTAAATAAACCATTTTGGAGTTATGGACCATACAAAAGCAAGCAGCAGGTCATAGTTTGTCAACTTCTGGTTTAAAGGGAGAAGCTGGCTGGGACGGAGTCCAGCCTTGCTCTCAGGAGAACACAGGTGGGGAAAAGGTGGCCAAAAGTCATATTGAGAGAGACCTCTCACTACTATTGCTGCTGCTCCTCTCATTTCCTATTTGTAGAACTTGTTTTCCTCTATTTTTCTTTTAAAATCCTTTAAAAAGCATGGTATCTTCCTAGAGCAATGGCTCTGAGTATAAAAAGAGCAAAGAATGGAATTTCTTAAACTTAAGTACTGGCCAGAAGAAATGTCTAAGGCCAACATGGTAGGTGTGGCCTCCCCTTGAGTCTGGGGTTCACACATTCCTTGGGTTGCATAACTCAGGTATCAGTTGATATTGTTCTTCAAACACCTATTTCTGTACAGTCCACCCACTCATCACACCCCTGCCTATTAAAAACAATCCTGTTGGGTAGGGTGGGGGACCATGGATGGGGAGATTTTGCCTCCCACCACCATGCCCCATATCTGCTGAGCTCTGTTTCCACTCTTTCCTGGTTGATTGTATTAGTCCGTTTTCATACTGCTATAAAGAACTGCCCGAGACCGGGTAATTTATAAAGGAAAGCAGTTAATTGACTCACAGTTCAGCATGGCTGGGGAGGCCTCAGGAAAATTACAATCATGGTGGAAGGCGAAAGGGAAGCAAAAGACCTTCTTCACAAGGTGACAGGAAAGAGAAGTGCCAAGCTGTGGGGAGAAGAGCCCCTTAAAAAACCATCAGATCTCGTGAGAACTCACTCACTATCACGAGAACAGGATGGGGGAAACCACCACCATGATTGAATTGCCTCCACCTGGCCGCTACCCTGACAGGTGGGGATTACGGGGATTACAGTTCAAGATGAGATTTGGGTGGAGCCACAAAGCCTAAACATATCAGTGGTCTAACTTTCTTTTTCAATCTTTCCACACTAGGTGATGAATCCAGTGGCTCAGGGAGTGGCAGTGGGTGCATGGATGACGTGTGTCCCACGGAGTTTGAGTTTGTCACCACAGAGGCCCCCGCAGTGGATCCCGACCGGAGAGAGGTGGACTCTTCTGCAGCCCAGCGTGGCCACTCCCTGCTCTCCTGGTCTCTCACCTGCATTGTCCTGGCACTGCAGAGACTGTGCAGATAATCTTGGGTTTTTGGTCAGATGAAACTGCATTTTAGCTATCTGAATGGCCAACTCACTTCTTTTCTTACACTCTTGGACAATGGACCATGCCACAAAAACTTACCGTTTTCTATGAGAAGAGAGCAGTAATGCAATCTGCCTCCCTTTTTGTTTTCCCAAAGAGTACCGGGTGCCAGACTGAACTGCTTCCTCTTTCCTTCAGCTATCTGTGGGGACCTTGTTTATTCTAGAGAGAATTCTTACTCAAATTTTTCGTACCAGGAGATTTTCTTACCTTCATTTGCTTTTATGCTGCAGAAGTAAAGGAGTCTCACGTTGTGAGGGGTTTTTTTTTTCTCATTTAAAATAAAAAAGGAAGAAAGAAAATAATTTTCCTTGTAAAATCGGGCCAAACCCCAAGACAGCTACATTTTCAACAAAAAAGCAAACAGAGAAAAATAAATGAACTTTAACACTGTAAGTTCAGCATTGACAGCCACCTCCCAGTGTAAGCTTTTTTGTGACAAATCCGGGTTTACACAATGCTTATGGGGAGAAAGCTTAAAGTTTGTTCTAAATGTAGTGAAAATGCACTGTTGTCTTGGAGGTATCATCTTGCACTCTAACCAAACAACACCAAATTAATCTGGAGGTACTGATACTAAATTTGGAATCCCGTCTTTAATATGAGAACACAAATTACTACAACTCAGTACCTCTGTCTCACTCTGCCCAATTTCAATTTAGTAATGGCACCATTATTCTTAATTCCCTTAATGTCTGTCCGCTGTATCCAATTGGCACAGATTTTCCCTTCATCTTCAATTACTAGTAGCTACCCCCATCAATTCACCTTCCTCAAGAGTCTCAATTGAAAATAATCTTTGATGATACAATCTCTGCTTTTGCCACAGGTTTGACATTAACTAGACGTTTCTGCCCCTGTGCTCATTACCCTCCCAAAACAATAGTTTTTTTAATGAATTGAAACACAATTAGATCCATTCCTGAGTTTTCATTTTTAACTATTTACTTTGTGTCAGTTGGTTTCTGCATCACAAGGGCATTCTCTTACAAAACAACTCACAACAGAAAAAAAAAGTCAAGACAAAAAAAATATATATATAGTGTTGACATGGAGATTTCTTTCACTTTTTTAGTCTTAGTATGATCATCTATTTTTATATCTATGTATATATAAATCACAGATTTTAACTTCTTAATTCCAAGCTCAGGGTTGACACACCTTTGTAAGAAAATGTTTTGTCAACCAGCTCTTCTTGTTTTGTGCTGCTCAAAGAAGGGATTCCTCAGTGATCAGTGAGCACCAAGAATCAAGAAAGAGAACTTTTTATGTATCTAACTGTCCATTTATTAAAAGTTTGCCAGGGCACACCCTTCTGCATGAGTGTGCTTCAGCCTGGGTGCTCCAGACTACACCAAACTCATGGGATGAGCCATTGGTGTGCAGGGCTTTACCGGTGATGGAAACTGTATGTGTAAAGAATGTTATTCATGAAAAACCATTGCTTTCATGTAAAACACCTTCGGCCTACGATTCCTGCCTGGCACTTGGATACATTACCTAACTCAATAGGCCAGTTTAGAGCCACAGCCTAACCTGTTCACCAAGTAGGCCAAAGCCAGGCCTTTCGCTCCCCCTGACAGAGAGAAGCAAAATAAACCAAACTGGGGCTTTATGAATACAGTTGGCTATCCATATGTTTCTTGGTTTTTATGATGCATCTGGAGTAGGGAAAAGTAATGTTTCAAGACACCATAGTAGGCCAGTTACATTTTAATTAACTCATTGACAGTATTGACACATAAATGGTATTTTTCAATCTGTTCTCATCAAAATTAAAATTAGTTATTGATTTAGTTATCACATTTAAGTAGAACACATGTGGCACAATAGTATTAAGTATATTTGAGCACTTTTGCAAGACAGAAAGTATTTACAAGCATCTATTGCTACTTTATGCCTAATGAAATATAAAATGTAGGATGATGAGAGACTTTGTGGCGTTCTTTCATTTAAACCTTTATGAAATTAACCATCTAGTTCATCATTACATACTCCTAGAAAACCATCCATTTCACTGCCCACATTTTGGCTTCCTACCACGAATTCCACATAAGACTTCTCTATGAAGGACCAGTCATTTACATTGCTCATTTCATTCTGTGTTCAGAAGTCAGTATTGTCTTTCTCCAATAATTAAGGTGCAATACAAATTAAATCAACCTTGATTTTCCAGACTATTTGAATAATAACTTGTTTTTATGGATTTAAACTCCAGGTCTTTCCTTTTTAAAATATTTCTGCATTCTCTTTTATGAACTAGATCAGGATGCCTTGTTTTTCCTGTGCTTTCACCCCCAAAAGGTTTTGTGCATGTGTATGAATACACATAATATTAATGAATGTGAACCCATGTTCTATGCACACTAAACACACAGTTAATATATAAACGCCTGCTTCATTTGTTTCAACACCTTCATTATCAATATGATTCATATTGATGAGATATAGTGATGCATAATGAGCCAGGCAGAGAGCCGAAATGATATCAGTTAATGATGTCACAGTGTTAGCACCCTGCATGGATGTGGCCAAAATATCATTCAAGTTGTACTTCCTAGTTTTTATCATCATACTACTATGTCATATGATTTTCAGACTAATTTAACATGAGAAATGTTTTGGCCCTAAAGGATTTCACTTAACCTAGTTACCCTATTTCAGTAAGTATTTTGGAATTCAACCCTCGAATTAATTTTTCTCATTTCAGCATAGTGATAGGGGATGTAATGAGGCTTCATTATTTTTTATGACCTGCCCCTCATTTGCTCTGATGTTCCCTAAATTCTGTAATCATATCATAACTTTTGTTATGAATAGAGAGGAATGGGCTCACTGAAACCTCACACTAGAAATTGGTGGGTGATGCTCATAACTGCAAACACTTAGCTTATTGAAGTGCCTCTATTTACATGTTCTTTAGTTATAATATGTATTTTTCTAACAGAAATACACGTCTGTAATTGGTATATATTATACTTTGTATGTGTCACAACAAAAGCTAAACAGAGGCTAAAGTCTTTAGCAGAGAAGAATGAATTACAAATTTACCAGTAAGAGCTCTGTTTATGGTTCTGTATTGAAGGACAACCATGACAACCTTCTGTCATTTTCACGAAGGCCAAGTTGGTACTTTGATTATAGCCATCGTAGAACATTAGCACTAGAAATCTGTCTCCCTTACAATGACTTACCTAGCTAGCATCAAGTAACTTGTATCACCTGCTTTAAATGTAAGGGATAGAAAATACTATTTTGTCTACACTGAAAAACATTATTATTCATTGATAAGTAGTAATAATTATAAAAGTAACATTCTTTAAAGCAAACACATTGAAAATATTATTACAGGCAGAACCCTGATTTTTAATTTATATTCCCTGCTGCAGACATTAGCCTTCTTTAATTCTTTTGCCATTACATACCTGTTTCGGCTACAGACTGAACACGAACTAAAGTCCCTAAGGAGGAAAAAACCTTAACATATTCCTGAGATGTGATTCTTTTATTACTTCTTTTTGCAAAGCTAATTATCAAATGATTTGATTAAACGTAGAAGCATTAGCAAATGCAAGTTTTACCTAAAACTTGCAGAAATTTAAACACATTTCCATTTACTTACTAACAAACAGACCTGATTTTTATTTAAAAACACAATTTAGCTTTGCCGACAGAAGAGTAAAGGAAACCATAACTTATAAATTTGTAATGTGTTCCTCCTTGTTGGAGACATTAGCCAGTGTTTAGTTTTAGACCAACTTATACAAACAGAGTATTGATTTGTACACATTCTGGAGACTTGCTATATCATGGTTTGCTATGGCACAGACTCAGCTTAGCATGGGGACATTTTGAACTCCATTCAAAGTTGAGTAGTTACTGGAACCTTTGACACTGCCTTGTAATGAGGTACTTCCACGAAAAGACCCCTAACAATGGCATAATAGTGAGGTCTCTCTGTGCATATACATAATATATATGCAGGATAAATGTGTGCACCAATCAAATCTAAAATTTTATGTGACTGTCAAATGAATATTATTTGGGTTAAGATTTTTCATTTCTGATTTGGATAGAAAATTGCTATTAATCTTGTATTAAAATAGTTTTTAAAAATCTACCAGTGCCCTTTCTGCATTTTCTTAATTATTGTCATAGTCTAAATTTCAGAGCCATGGAATTTTTTGTGTTTGAGACATTTTTAGAAGCTTCAATATTAAAAAACAACAACAAACCCCATATATTAAAACAGTGCCACTCTCCTAAGTACACTCAGCATCTGAAATCAGGAACTATTTGAACTTTAGAACATTTAGAGCTTCCCAAATGTATATGGAAAATACTGTAGCTCTGTTCTTTTGTATTGATTTCTTCTCAGAGGATAAATTTAGTGACTTGAAAACTGATGTCAATACTTTATAAATGAGGTCAGAAAATAAGATCAAATGTGAAAAGACTAATAATTTCCCAATTTAGCCAATTGCATTGATTTTTATACTTCTGAAATGTTTCCATCCTCTCAGGCATGCTAAATATTGTATAACCTGCTAAAGATTTATTTCACAAATACTTATTGAACTCTTATTCTCTACAAACCCTGCTCTAGGGGATTTATCACTGGCTGTGAAAAACCACCAGTTGAAAAGTATTCATTCCTTAATGCAGCGAATCATAATTATTACAGATAAATAAGTTATTTCAAGAATGATCTTATAAATAAAGGAACCCATACAAACAAAGGTACCAAGAATACAGCATTTAACTGTAAGAAATACTGTGATTTAGCTCACATTATTACTCTTTTGGTTTTTATTGAGAAAAGTGACTATTACAAAACAATTAAGGAATGTTAGAATAATTCCATCTATAAGACCAAAATATAACAAATTTTATTTGGAAGCAACAGAAACCAATTTATCGGGCAGGAAAAACATCCAAGTGGTTTTAGAGAAATAAATGAAACCAGACACTTTTATCAGGTAACAACAATATTTATTTTAATTTGCTCTTTGGATAAGCGGACAGGGATATAGTTAAAGTATATGCACAAAGGTGGTAACAGAATTATATTGATTTAAAAAATCCAACTTGTAAAACAGTGGCAATGAGGGATAAAGTGTTTTTGTATCTTGAGAGCTAGAAACATGCAGGCACAAATTTAAGTCTGTTTAAATAGACGCGGACAACTGACTTAGTGCAGACACATTTCCATTCCATAGACACACTTCTTTGCTGGTGTAAACATGTGGCCAAACATATTTTGCTGGCTCATAAATAGGGCATGCAGCAAAGCCAGGAGGAATTAGATGCCTGCCTTTATAGCCTGCTTAAGGAGTGCAAGCTCATGTATACCTTGAAGCATAAAGCAAAACGAGAAATTGGGAAAATGGGACTTTTACCCTGTGAATGCTCAAGTTTGGAGAGAAGGTGAAAGAAGGATTACACACTGGATTCAAGAGAGCAGAAGAATATTTACCTTGACTAAAGCCACCTTCCCTTTAATAAGAACAAGCATCTGTGGATTTTTTTAATTAAAACAAAATTACTGACCTCAGCAATTATTCACTTTTTCAAAAGATATATAATGAGAAATCATCCCATGCCAAACAGTTCTGGGTGCAAGAGCAAGACACTAAAATTTCCACCCTCTCCCTTTAGTGAGGAAGAGACAGACAACATGTAAGCCAATAAATGAACCACGAAGATTCAGAAAGCGAAAGGTGCCATGAAGGAATGAAACAGGAAATGGGATAGCGACCAGGAAGGAAACTCTCCTTTAGGTTAGTGGTCCAGGAGAGCCTGGGGTGATGGAGCTGTGATGAATGACAGGGAAAGAGACAACCATGAGCAGAGCCGGGGATAGAAATTTCCAAACAGAGAAAGTGCAAATGCAGAGATCTCAGTTCAGGAATGACCTGTACTTCAGTGTGACTGCAGTGAGGTGCTGAGCGGTGAGATGATTGAAGAGCTGACTTTGGGAATTATCCACTTTTTTTCAAAAGATAGATAATGAGAAATTATCGCATGCCAAACATGGTCCTGGGTGCAAGAGCAAGACGCTAAAATTGGGGCAGCCATGTTAAGCCTAATGGCCAAAGCTATGGTCTTATCCCCTGGTGAAGCCAGAACCCTAGTGGGACACAGCAGCCCTGCTGGTCGCACTCACTAACATTTTTTTTTTGGGGGGGGGGGGGGCAGACGGAGTCTCGTTCTGTTGGAGTCTCTCGCTCTGTCGCCCAGGCTGGAGTGCAGTGGCGCCATCTTGGCTCACTGCAACCTCCGTCTCTGGGGTTCAAGCGATTCTCCTGCCTCTCAGCCTCCCGAATAGCTGGGATTACGGGCGCCTGCCACCACGCCTGGCTAATTTTTTGTATTTTTAGTAGAGACGGTGTTTCACCATGTTGGCCAGGCTGGTCTCGAATTCCTGTCGTCGTGATCCGCCCGCCTCAGCCTCCCAAAGTGCTGGGATTACAGGCGTGAGCCACCATGCCCAGCCATATTTCATCTTTATAGCATCTCTATGATATAAACATAATAATGCCCATTTTATACTGAATAAAATGAGACACAGTGAAATTAATAACTCACCCAATCACACTAAGAAGGTCATGATATGAACCCTGATCTGTAAGAACTGGACAGAAAAATGAAGGTATTAATACATAAGAATAAGTTTGTTTTTGTTGTTACAAATTCAATTATCCAAGCGTGCTCTGAGTATTGACAACAAGTGTGCAAATTGGCAACAAGTGTGAAAACAGGAATCCACAGATTTCTATTAGCATAAAGGATATATGTGAAATTTTAATTCTGAGATGGAGTTGCTTTGTGTCTTAAATTTTTTTCAAAATTAAAATCCTAAGTAAATAAATGACTGGGGACTCTGGGTTCTTATGTAGTCTTGAACTTGCAGCCACCTTGAAACAAAGCATGATCCCTAAGACAGAAACACGCATCAAGCCCGCTTCCCCTTGTTCGTCAACTCGGCTTAGACACCATATTCACAGGAAGCAAATTAGATATCAAATTCACAGGGCTTAGCCCAACTCCCAGTGACTCTCCCGTATATTAGCCGTCTGTAATTTAACTCTTCTGATGGTCGAGTGGACCTAAAATATAAATCAAAACAGCTCAACAATTACCCAACTCAGATAACTAGTTTGGCAGCTTTGTAAACTACACTGACTGTTAAAACATCTTATAAAGTACTGTAACATTGAACAGCCAGCCCAATCAAAGTCCTAGTGAGGGCTTTCTTAGTTAAAATAAAGACTGCACATAGGGACCCCCTGTGCCTTTCATATTCCTGGAGTTAAAGCTACTTTCATTGTTGGTTTCTACCTCATGCTTGCTTAAAAGGCATGGGTCATTGCCATCCTTACCTGAGAGAATCAGGGGTATTGAGCACAGGCTGTGTCCTTCTTAAAAAGGTTCTCTAGGCCGGGCGTGGTGGCTCACACCTGTAATCATAGCACTTTGGGAGGCCCGGTGGGCTGATCACAAGGTCAGAAGTTCAAGACCAGCCTGGCCAATATGGTGAAACCCCGTCTTTACTAAAAATATAAAAATTAGCTGGGCATGGTGGCAGGTGCCTGAAGTCCCAGCCAGTCGGGAGGCTGAGGCAGGAAAATTGCTTGAACACAGGAGGCAGAGGTTGCAGTGAGTCAAGATCATACCACTGCACTCCAGCCTGGGTGACAGAGTGAGACTCCATCTAAAAAAAAAAAAAAAAAAAAAAAAAGGTTCTCTAGATGAGGAGTCCTCAACCTTTTTGACACCGGGGACCAGTTTCATGGAAGACAATCTTTCCATGAACTAGGATTAGAGAGGTAATGGTTTCAGGATGGTTCAAGTGCATTACATTTATTGTGCACTTTCTTTCTATTATTATTACATTATAATATATAATGAAATAATTATACAACTCACCATAATGCAGAATCTGGGAGCCCTGAGCTTGTTTTCCTGCAAGGAGACAGTCCCATCTTGGGGTGATGAGAGACAGTGACAGATCATCAGGCATTAGATTCTTATAAGGTGTGTGCAACCTAAATCCCTCACTTGTGCAGTTCACAATAGGGTTTGTGCTTCTGTGAGAATCTAATGCCACCACTGATCTGACAGAAGGCAGAGCTCAGGTGGCAGTGTTCGCTCACCTGTCACTCACCTCCTGCTGTGCGGCCGGTTCCTAACAGGCCACTGACCCAGTCTGTGGCCAGTTGGTTGAGGACCCCTGCTCTAGACACTTCATAAAGGTGATGATCACGTTAGGGAAAGGTTTGTTACAAAGCTCTGTTTATTTCTGTTTCTTGACAAAACATGCCTTATATTTACATAAAGCATTTCATCCTAAAGGGAGCTTTCAAATCATTTTCTTTCATAATCTTCACTACATCTCCATGAAGTAGGCAGGAGCTACTGACCCTGTAGTACAGATCAGAGAAGCTACACAGTGGAGCCAAGATCTTCTCACCTTATTTTTGTTTATTCTCTCCTTTTCTTCTTCTTCTCTCCCTTACCCCCAGCTCACCCAAACTGTAAGGACTTGAATGTAAATCATTCTTGTTCCTACCAACCTCTTACTAGGTTATGGAACCAGCCCAGTAGTTCAGCTGCAGGGACCCAGCCACTAGTTCTCAAGCTGAGCCTGGTAGAACGATACCCCAACAGTCTTCTGATTCATCTCCACTTCTGAATCATATATTGTGAGCTATTATATACTGAGTTTCCGTGTGTGAAAAAAACTAGAAGTCCCAAAATTATATTAAGCCCAAGAAATTTCACTCAAACAGTTTTATGAAAATCCTGTTAGTGACACAGGAATGATTGTATTGGTTTTTGTTTGTTTGAACTATTGCATATGAATTAGTGCACGAAGGCTATTTTTATACAGCTGAAGTTTCTGTGATCGTGCTTGTGTTTGAACTTAAGGGTTTTTTGTAATGGAAAAGGAAAAACTTTACGTTGAGTAATGCATTATTGGACAGAGAGCATGAGCCAGGAGAAATCGGCAAGCAAAAGGGTTTTCTTTAGGGAAGAACAGAGATTTCCTCCACATCTGAAATATTCCTTCCCCTGGGGCAAGCCTTTGATCTTTCCCCTGTTTGTACCTCATGAACAAGGAGGGAGTGCCATAGAATGGCACGGGGGTGGGGGGAGCAAAATTTAAAAAGAGGGAAAAACCAAAATCCAGTACTACTGACACGTGATAAGTTTCCTATATAGTCATTTGACCATTTCTGAACCTCTACTATAAAAGTCTCCTGTCATAGAAAGGGAAGGTTCTCTACAAATAATATAAAATAATGGTACTTAATGAAAAACTGAAAAAGAAATCACATAGGAACTCTGATGTGTTGAATGAATACTCTTCTTCACTCACCATATGTAAATAAAAAGTCCATATGTCCCAAATTGTCTCAGACAGTCCCCATTATGTCTGTTGTCCCAGTATTATTATTAACAGCACCCTTTCACTCTCCATGCTGTCCTTCACTTGAATGGTAAATTCTATGGTCACCCTAGGTATAAATAATGGCTATTTACATGATCAATTTACACTCTAATGTATATGACACCTAATAATTTTTCAAAACACCCACCCCGCTGAAGAAAGTAACGGGTAATGTTATTCACCAGTGACTTTCCTATTTAAATCTCCCTACCTACTTGTCATATTGAAAGACATCTGGAATCAGAATCAGGAATCCAAAAACAACTTAGACATTGCCAAGTATGCTAGATAATCCCAGTTCATAAATGCCCAGCTCTAAACGCCAGCATGCTTTCATCTCAAAATAAGCCACACTTGAAACTTGATCCCAGGTGGTTGACCACTTCTCCTTTTCAGCAATTTTGCTGGATATGTCAGTGAACAAAACCACTGAAAATGGGTGCCACCCTAGAAGTTGTATTTTGGTTCCATTTGCTGCTGCTAGAGGGTTGTAATTTGAGGCTTGTTTTCTTTACCTGCCAATCTTAGCAGTCCCACAACAACTTCAGCTAAATTGTTCTAAGTTGTTGGTAAGTTGAAAATGCTCTGCTAACATTTTCTTTTGGTTTTGACTCACATCTATGATCAATTGCTTGAGCCCTGTTTCTGGGTTGGCCATCCATACCACAGGACACATGATATTCACATCAAGTAGTACCAATAATTTATTTACATTTAATTGCACTAAATGTAACCCCACCCCTTTCTCTCCCACTCAAATGAGCATACCAGAATGCAAGGAAGTGATGGGTATGAAATTACCATAAAACTCATAATGAATCCACTCAAACTTACAGAAAGTCATTCACATATTTTACTAATTCAGTTATAAACTACTTGCAATACTTTCCAATAGATTCCTACAGTGGATTTATGAGATCTTTGTGCTGTTCCACTTAACGTGTGAGAGGATGTGTTCCAAAGAGAACAAAGTGTGATATAAAAAGTGCCACCTACTGATACCCAACATATTAAAAGGTACCTCTTAGATTGACAGCTACTGGAAGAAAGGAACTTATCCTTTGATTAAATCACTCAGCCCTTCAAAGGATACTCCAGGCTTGCTTTTGCAAGATTACCTATTCCTAAAGTTATTCTTTAAAGATCAGTTGGGCGCAAATGTGTACACTTGTATTGTCTACAGGGTAGAGACAAAGATTTCTACTAGAATTTAAAATATTACCCCAAACTTTTAAAATCTAGCCAAAGATCTAAATGCAATTCATTTATTATTGTGCACTGTACTATGATATATGTTTGGAAAGATATATAATTGATCAAGACATACTCTGTCTGCTCAAGGAGAAAATAACACCACCTACCAAAAAGTAATAACAAAAGCAACACTAGTAATAAGAAATGCCTAGGAACTGTTCTAAGCCCTTGCCATGTATTAATTCATCTTATTCTAAAAATAAAACATTCTTTAAAAAAAAGTAGGTACTATTGTTGTCCTAAGTAGACAGATAAGGAAATTGAAGCACAGATAAGTTAAATGACTACCTCAAGGTCCCACACAGCTAGAAATTAGCAGACAGAAAAATGCTGACATCACCAAAGCTGAAAATACACTGTGGTTACCTGAAAAGGTGCACAATGTTTGGAATGAATAGAGATAAGTATTCCCTGCTCTGCAGTAGCATAAAGGAAGGAGAGAGGTTACCTTTTGGAAATAATGATCTAGTGTGGGCTCCAATGCAAACAAAGTGCATGAAAAATAGTCAATGATCATCTCATTTTTATACATGCTGTTACTCTGTCAAGATTTTTTAATTGTGTTTCCTCTATGTACCCTGGGGTCTGGGGAGAATGCATAGCTCTGACAGGATATACATAAAGCCATATGTACATGCACATAAATATACACAGGTTAGAATAATTGATCAAACGGAGACCTGGTTCCCATCCCCACTCCATACTCCAAAGGAACAAACCCGGCAAAATATTGAGTAGCAAAGTTCTTGTTCAATCTTAAGGTCCTGATAATATTAAGACAAACCACAGTGGCTTTGTGCTGACTGTTTATGAGATCATCTAACCTCTTGACTGAATTATAGCTTACAATCGTACTCTCTCTGCTTATTACCTTGTGTACAACACTCCATTATCTGCAGAACTGTCAGAAAATACCTTCCCAGCTGCTGAATTACCCTAATCACAATTTTTTTTTCTTACCCAGCCCTGCTCTGGGTTGTGAGGCTCTGGGAAGGAGCAGAGGGGAGTGGAGAGTTCTGATGTTCCAGTGACAATGAGAAGGTGCTTGACATTTCCTCCACACTCTTAGCCAGTACGGTTGCCATTCACTCTCCACTTTGCCCTAAGCCTTTATTAACCCAGTATGGAATATGGCAATTTCCTAAGTCATGGTCATTAAAGTAAATACCATTTCTCCCCATAAGGCTCCCTTTAGCTGCTGTGTTCTTCGTGCTTCTTTAGCTCACGATATTTCATGCCAAATATTTTAGAGACAGTGTTCAGAAATTACCAAGCAGCTAGACTGTGAAATGTGATGTTCCCATCCATTGGGAAAAGGAGTCAGACGCAGGGATGTTGTGTTTTGTATTTGCTTTACATTCATTATACGTTTCTTGCTGAGCCTGCTTTTCCACAAATATTGAAAACTGAGCTGACTAATGACTCTCTATTAACACCAACTCATGTTGGTGATTATGCATCTTTGGGAAGTACTTAATAAATACTATTAAAAGATTTTGCTTTACAGCGATGGCAATCATACCAGATGTGATATTGTGTTGTTAGACAAAGGCAATCTTGAAAAGCTTTCAAGGTAACATTTAAAAAGTAATCCTTTATTAGGTTGCCTAGCAAGATGCCCCATAAGCACTTAAAACCCGTAAGACGGTTGAGCTCAGATAAAGAACGCGTTACCAGGTGGAGACAGTAATTACCCTGTCCCCGAACTCTAATTGTATTTACCCTGCCTTTTGCCTACGAAGTTGACAATACAATATCTGGCTTTTCAACTGGAGCACACCATTTCATATTTCCTGCTGGTACACATATATTAATGAATGGGTGCTTTTATTAACAAAAGTGTAAGACAAGAATATTTCAGTCATGCTGTTACACCTACTGCCTGATATAGATCATAAAGGACAAGAATAAAATTTAATTTGCAATAACTCTTTGGAGCTACAGTAATAGTTGCCCAGGAGTTCTTTGTCAGAGCATCTTGGCTTTTCATTAAGTACTCAGCCACTAAATTTTTTTCAATTCTGGCAGATGCAGCCAGGGAACACTTTGGGAGCTCTATAAAAGGCACTCTCCTAATCTTCAAATCATTGGAAAGACTCTTTAGCATCTGTTAAAATATTTTTCCCTTCTAATCTGCCTGAAACTAATAGGGAGAAAATTCTGAGATGTTTCTTAATTAAGCAGTAAGAAATGGTGACGGGTGGTCTGCACTGACTTAATCACAGTTGTAAAGCATGAAAAAGGAAAAAGAGTTAAGTACCCCTAAATCCTCAGGCATCTGACTTCCCCAGGAATGTGCCTTATTGCTATTAGTAAGAAGTCTTTCCTCAGTTTGAATGAGGGAGATCCAAATGATGTGAAAAAAAACCTCAAACTCAAGAAAGAGTGAAGGCTGTGAGTGATGTAGGAAAAAAACAAAACAAAACAAAAAAACACCCAGCAAAGCAAATTTCTACCTTTGGCAAGAGGGGAGGAAAGAGTGAGGAAGTCGCCAGTGCTAGGGCAAAGGGCTCTTGCTTCTGTGCAGTTATCACTTAGCCTAGTAGCTTCTGAGTGTGGCCTGCAGCACTGCCTCCTTGACCAAGCAGGTAATGCAATTGCAGCAACTGCAAAGTATGAGGCAGCAAGGAAGGTGCTGGCTGCGACTAAGCAGCATGAGCTAGCGCCACCTAAAGGGATTCCTGTGCAATTCCAAGGCATTCATTCCGCACACAGCTGGTAAAGAAAACAGGTCTGAGAGCAAAAATCTCCTTCCCCAAAACCAGTTTGTAACCCCTTTCTTAAAATCACCGTGAACGTGAGAACCTAAACCCTTAACCTACTTGCTAATCCCCATTTTCAAACTAGGACTTAGAGTCCCTACAAACTACTTACTAGCAAATCCTGAGAGCTTACCAAATAAGCATCTCAGGTAAACATTCTATCTATTCAGACCATTGACCCAGGAGATTTTTCCTGCTGCATTTATTAAAACCCAAGACAAAAAGTAAGAATTAATTCTAGAATAGTCTTTTACACCGTTGTATACACTTCTCACATCTGTGAAAATTTTATCCATGTCTTAGTTTGCATAATTGTATTGAATGATCTCTTAAGAACTGTTATAACAGCAAAAACAACAAAAAAATGCTCATTTGTTCTGCCATAATAATTGTCTATTTTATCTGAAGATGGTCAGAATATGCCACCCCAAAATATGCCACTTTCACATAAGAATTATTTTGAGCTGAAGACAATTGAGAAATACCAGACATAAGAGGAATTCTCCCTCCTCCCCATTTTTGCCTAAAAGTAGGGCATAAATTTCCCATTGTAAAGTTGACACTAATTTTTATTTGTAAAGGTGTTCACATTTTCCTTACTAGAAAGAGGAGAGAGCTGTTATTTGCATAACAATCTTACCAAACAACTCTTATCTACTATATATTTTTAGTCACCTTCCCACAACTTACCTCCCCTAGGAGCCCCAATCCCCCTTTCCTTTATCTAGTCCAGAATTTATCACCCTCTGTTAGGATGGTATATAAGCTCTCAATTCTAACCAGCCCTCTGAGTTACTCATCAGTGAGTTCTCCCTCATGTCCTACATATACCATGTGTAAATAGGCTCTGGTTTTTTTTCTTCTTTTAACCTGTCTTTTATCAGTTTAATTCATAGGCCTGGCACTAAACCTAAGATGATAGAGGAAAAGTTTTTAGCCCCTTATCTATTCTTATAAGAATTATATGAAATAAGTATGCCATACTACCAACTCACTTCATGTTATTTATCATTTCATTTTCCTCCACAAAGAGGCCAAAATCTGGTGGTTTGAAAGACCTCATTAAGTATAGGAATTAAATATAGTACTGGTGTTTTTGTAATTCATTACTTGCAGATTTCATACTTGCTAATTCACCTACTCATTAAAATTCATTTTCATAGTGATTTGCAGACATGCATATGCACAGAGCAGTGACAAATTCAAGTCATCTGATGCCCACATTCTAGCTGAGGTTCAACAAGGTGATGCTCTGCCTTCTCATTTCAACTCTCATACTAAAACTAGTGTTCTTTTCACAGTCTATTTAGTGCCATCTTTTTCTCAGTTTTGTGCTCTCTGTTGATTTTGCTGTTTACAATGTCCCCCACCAAATGTGGTGCTGAAGTGCTGTGTAGTGTTCCTAAAGCTGAGGAGTTCTTGAGGTGTCTTACAGAGAAAATGCATGTGTTAGATAAGCTTCGTTCAGGCATGTTACAGTGTTTGTGGTGGCAAGTTGAAAGTTAATGAATCAATAATGTAAATTATATATATTAAATAAGATGTCTTTAAACAGAAACACAATTAAATAGTTATATGTTTATCAGTTGATTAAAATGTTATGACCAGAGGCTTGTAGGAACCCTGTATTTCCCCCTAGGGGCAATGACTCAGTCTTTACTACAATTATAGAGCATAACTTCCATAAATAATGAGAATCAACTGTCATCAAAATTGTTTGTTTCATGTGCTTCCCTACTCAGTTGACTCTAACCAAAACTGATAACAGTTGCAATAGTCTTGATGTTAAGTCACATCCATTTTAATGGAGATGTCTTCTCTGGTTTTCTCTTTAGCATCTTATAGCTTTTTTTAACAAGTCTTTTGATCTCAACCACAACTAGACCTTTCTAACACAATGTTTCCCTCTATATATGTGGCTTTCTGATGTCAATGGATGATTTGACCAGCTTTGGTCCTGCTCATAACCCTGAGGACTGAGAAAATTAATATCTTGGTGTGCCTTTAACTGTGTTCTAAGGAGTGAGAGGTAGTGACATGAGCTATATCCAAAGGAATACTTGGAAGCCTTCTTCTAGACTTTTGATGGCCTGGGAATTCCACTGATGTCACATATGCCTTTGTAGAATAGAGGGAATTTAACTCCGATCTCAGTCAGCACCCCCAGCAGGCATAGCTACATAATTTACCAGGCCCACTGAAAATGAAAACATGGGATGCCTTATGTAGGAAAAAAGTACAGTTATAGTCGCTAAAATATAAACCTTTTTCCTTTCTCCTATGGTCTCTCTTCCTTAATTTGCCATGCCGCTTTTTTTTTTAACTTGCTATTTAATGCTGTTCTAAGAAAATTAAAATATTAGGACACACTTTACTGTTCATTTTTTAATCGAGCACTGCCAGTTTTAAATGAAAATATACGTGCATTTAACAGAAATCCCTGAAATTACACAATCCGTATTTCATAGTTTGTACATGCGTATGTATTTTGTTCTTATCAAAGCAGTAAAAACACTGCACAAAACTCAAGAGTTTTTATTTCATTTCTTGATACTCACAGATTCTACCAACATGCTCTATCTTTAGCCTACTGAACAGGAAGGAAGAAGTGAAAGGAAAAATAACTATGGGTTTTTCTATTTTTTTCTTTTCTTTTTATGTCATTTTCAGGGTAAGTGGTTGACTAATACGGAAGTAATACAAGTGAGGAAATATATGATAAGTTTCCTTAGTCATTTGTCTTACTTAGAACTGCCTTCTTATTGCATTTGAAGCAAATTCTCATTCAAATGGAAACATGGTCCCTCTGTGTGTCAGCACCCCTGCTTAGTCATAGCTGTGACGTGTTTACTAATACTAACTATGAGTCTCGCTGAACTCCCACACATCATAGGTTCCCTGGAGTTTTGTACTCATGGGACATTACAAATGCTACAAGTGAAAGAGGTGACAAGGAACAGCAGACATGTATATTTTGCACCTATCTTCTGCTCACATACATGTTGCATTGTCCCATCATATTTTATATACAAAGTACAAGTTCAAAGATAAAATTATCAAGAATTTCAAGATAATGACAATGGAGCATTGAAGCAAGCCCAGGGCCCTTCTGAGCATGAGACCCTGTGAAACTGTACAAGTAACACACCAATGAAGCTGGCCCTGGTACCCAGCTCAGGCTGGGCCATGCATCTGGAACCCATGTGTGGCTTCTAGAATTACTTATGGAAAACACTCACTAACTTAGAAAGGGTAATCTTGAAACAAGGAACTACTTCCAGGAGAATAATAAGCCCTTGCAATAGTGAATGTGGTCATTCAGCCGGGATTGGTCCCAGTTATCAAAAAGGAAGCTCTGGACCTAGAACTAGCTGAGCAAATTGCAGGAAGTCATTTAAAAAGGCACTGAGATGATCTCATGTTAAAAAAAAAAAAAAGGAAGAAAGAAATCTGAAATCTGGATCTGAGTGAGATGCCACATAGATCAGCTCAGCTCTGAAAAATACATACACCTTTAGAAAGAGATGAACATCAGCAGGTGTTTCAAAATCAATGGTGCCTGTAGGGAATGATTTGAAGAAAAGAGAGGATTTCCAGTGTATAAAGTGAAAAACTGCTCAAAGCAGAAAGATTGAAGTTGGGTCAGGGTGATAAACATAACAAGGGAAGGAGGAAGGAAAAGAGCCTGTTTTAGAAGCAGCCACACAAGTACCTTTGACAATGAGGGAGGATAGGGGATTTCATGTGAGGTGCTGTTATTTGAACTCTGTAGGTGAGAATGAGAGTTTAAACTTGAGAAAATGAGAGGAAGCAATTTCCAGAAACTGTGAGTGCAGGTGGTGAGAGGAGAAAAACCAAATGGAGGATAATGCTGGCAGAAGGCTCTGAAAGGTGGATGGAAGGAAGAGTAAGAAAGCAGAGGCCAGACATGGTTATTAATTGATGGTTTGGCTTTGCAGATTTGATTGTCCTTCCAAAATCATTTGTGCTTTTTAAATTTGAAATGGATTGCTATACATAGTTGTGTCTTGTGGCAAACAGACTCTAAGGTGGTCCCTATGGTTCCTGCCTCCAGTTTCATGCCCCTGTGTGGTCCCTTCCACTTGAGTGTGCATGGCACCTTTCACTTACTTCTAACTGTATCAGTCCTTTCTCACACTGCTATGAAGAAGTACTTGAGACTGGGTAATTTACAAAGAAAAGAAGTTTAATTGACTCACAGTTCTGCATGGCTGGGGAGCCCTCAGGAAACTTATAATCATGGTGGAATGCACCTCTTCATAGGGTGGCAGGACAGAGAATGAGTGCAAGCAGAGGAATGTCAGATGCTTATAAAACCATCAGATCTCATGAGACTCACTCATTATCACTAGAACAGTATGGGGAAAACTGTTCCCATGATGCAATTGCCTTCATCTGATCCCACCCTTGACATGAGGCTATTGTGGACATTATAATTCCAGGTGAGATTTGGGTGGGGACACAGAGCCAAAACATATCAGGGAAGAATTCCTCAAGTGAAACCATATCACTAACCAACAGAAAATAGCAAAGGTAAAAGCAAGTACATGAGGTGTGTGAATTATGAAATTATGTTATATAAGACTGTGATACTTATCTTGCCAAAAGTTTCTCCCCCTTGCTAGCTTTAAAGAAACAAGCAAAAATGTTGGTAAGGCCCAGTAGCATCCAGATGACAAACAGCAAGTAACTGAGGCCTTCAGTCAAACAGGCCACTGGAACTGAATGCTGCCAATAACCATGTGAGCTGGGAAGCAGACCCTTCCCCAGTCCAGCCTCTGATGAGACATCAGCCCTGGCTGCTGCCTTCATTGCAGCCTTGTGGGACCCTGAGCAGAAAATCCAGCTATTCTGCGCCTGGATTCCAGACCCACAGAAACTATGAGATAATAAATGTTTGTTGTTTTGCACCTTCAAGTTTGTGTCCATTTGTTACACAGCATCAATAACCAATACATGTGTACAGTACTTCATAAAGTTCAAGTTGACTTTTGGGTCATTTAACTTTCCTCCCCATTTTACCTTTTCTTCAAACCCTGCTTTCTTTCCCTGAAGGCATATAAAGTCCTAAATCAAGAGTCTAGTAAGAACCCACCACATCTTTCATTAATGCTTGAAACATAATCATAATATCTTTCAGAATTTTTTTAAAAATTATATGATAGTGTATGAAGGGGAAGGAGAGGTTCTGTTAAATATTTTCAGGGGCAAAATGGAGGAGACAACTCATTTCTATATATAGATTGAGTAACCCTTATTCAAAATGCTTGGGGTCAGGAGCCAGGGCTCACATCTGTAATTCCAACACTCTGGGAGGTTGAGGCAGGAGGATGACTTGAACTCAGGAGTTCAAAACCAGCCTGGGCAACATAGCAAGACCTCATACCTAGTAAAAATAAAAAAAAAATAGCTGGGCATGGTGGTGCATGCCTGTAGTCCCAGCTACTCAGGAGGCTGAGGTGGGAGGATCACTTGGGCACAAAAAGTTGAGGCTGCAGTGAGCCATGATTGCACCACTGCACTCTAGCCTGGGTGACAGAGTGAGACCCTGTCACAAAAAAAGAAAAAAAAGAAAAGAAAAAAAGCTTGGGACAAGAAGTGTTTCAGATTTCAGATTTTTTCTAATTTTGGAAAACTTGCATATACATAATGAGATAGCTCATGGCGGGGACCTAAGTCTTAACATGATATTCATTTATATTTCATAGACACCTTAAACACATAGTCTGTATGTCCAATAATAATTTCATACAATATGTTTAATATTTTTGTACACGAAACAAAGTTTGTGTACACTGAACCATTTTACCACCATTTGTGGGTGTGCTTGCATAGGAGAATCTGGGTATGTTCAGAAAAGATATATTGCAGCCAAAGGGGGATGGGAGGGTCTTTTTTCCTTGGCATTGCTAAACAAACTATGTGTTGTGCATCTGCATTTTGGTTGCAACCTGTCACACGAGGTCAGGTGTGGAATTTTCCACTGGTAGCATCATGTCGGCACTCAAAAGGTTTCAGATTTTGGAGTATTTCAGATTTGGGATTTTTAGATTTGGGATGCTCAACCTGTTTAAAGCATTCAAGTTGTGTAGTGCCTTTATACCTTTAGAATATTGTTTCTGTTTTCACACTAGGACTAATGAAATTCTCATAACTGAGGGCTAAACAGTAGAGACTGTCCTTTGTTCAAAAGTAATATAAGAGTTCCCAAAAGCTAAGGAGAGCTAAGGTTACTTTTGATCCCATGCTTTTCCCTACACTCCTTGAAGCCAAGGCTAGCAAGACCTCGTCTCTACTAAAAATTAAAAAATTAGCTGGGCATGCTGGTATGTGCCCAGCTAATAATATTATTACACATTAAAACCACTTTTGGTAATCCAAGCACTTTGGGAGGCTGAGGTAGGAGGATCACGAGGTCAGGAGACCGAGACCATCCTGGATAACACGGGAAACCCCGTCTCTGCTAAAAATACAAAAAATTAGCCAGGCGTGGTGGCAGGCACCTGTAGTCCCCGCTACTCAGGAGGCTGAGGCAGGAGAATGGCGTGAACCTGGGAGGTGGAGCTTGCAGCGAGTCGAGATTATGCCACTGCACTCCAGCCTGGGCGACAGAGCGAGACTCCGTCTCAAAAAAAAAAAAAAAAAAAAACCAAAAAAAAAAAAAAAAAAACACTTTTGTTTTCCCACTCTCTGAATCCAAAAACAAGCAAAAACACTTTACTCCATCTTTGTGGTTTTTTTGGTTCACAATAAATTACCAAACCATGAATGAAGAGACTGCCCAAAGTTATCAGTGTTCCAAATGACATAATGATATGACCAACTATATGTTACGTGCAAGAAATTTCCCTACCAATGAGTATGTGCGCTTCCCGGAAGGAGGCTCTACTGTTGATTATAGAAGGCGATGCAATCCTAGGTTTAATTTAGCTGCTAAGAAACTCAGAGCTAGATTCAGTGTCCAACTCTGTAACTAAACTGTGCTAGGAACAAAGTATTATTGATTCTTGTGTTCCTTCTGCTTTGTTGTTGTCCTTTTGGTGTTTTTAATTGTTCTCTGTTTTCCATTTTATTTACCTTTGTCAGCCAAAGCTTCTGAGAATAAGTGAGGCAAAAATTGCATGGAAACAAAATGGTCCTCCATTCCTTTTTATCATCAAAAAACATGAACTTCAGATTCACAAACATTAGTTCAGATTCAGTGAATGATCACTGAACCCCTTCTACATGCCAGCAACTTTTTAAATGTTTTCATACATGTTATTAAGTCAATCCTTGCTTAGAAAAGGAATTTAGTCTCAGATCTCTGCCTTTTAGTTCAGTGTTCTGTGTTCTTTCTGTTGTATTACGGAGTTTCTCCTTGTAAGCTTGACAGGGTCTTCAAGATCATTTAATCCCAAGACCTCCTTCCCCAATTTTACAGATGGACAAAATAAAGCACCGAGAGGTCACCTTGCTTACCCAAGATCAGCTGCTAGCCAATGGAAAACTTGGGATTAAATGTCCCCAGTCTTCTGTCTCTGGGCCCACAATGTTGGATCTCCCCAAGCTTTGTCTTTCCCCCCTCCTTGCCATTTAATCCTTTCCATTTTCCTGACATCCAGGACCACGTTGTTGATTTCATTACCTCTATCTCAACAATTTGGTGATCACTTCTGGCAGATGAGTTTGCAAACTAGTACTTCCAGCTCTGAACTTCCTCTGGGGTGGCAATTTGCATCTATAATTCCCTAAAGGTCACTGAATAAAATAATTTAAACTGTTATTATTTATTTATTCAATTATCCAAATAATAAATTATATATATTATATAGTATAATATATATAATCTATAATATATATTATATAGTATAATATATATAATCTATAATATATATTATATAGTATAATATATTATATAGTATATTATATTATACATATTATATATTATATATTATATATGTTATATATAATATATATTATATATTATATATTATATATATTATATATTATAATATATATAATACATTTATATTATATAATTATAATAATATAATTATATATATTATATATTATATATAATTATATAAATATATTAATATATTATATATAATATATATTAATTATATATATAAAATTATATATATATAATTATATATTATATATAATTTATATATTATATATAATATATATAATATATAATTATATATAATTATATATATTTTTATATATAATTATATATATAATTATATATAATTATATATATTTATATATAATTATATATAATTAATATAATTATATATAATTATATAAATTAATATATAATATATAATATAATGTATATAATATAATATATAATATAATTATATAATATATATAATTAATATAATTATATAATATAATTAATATAATTATATATTTAATATAATTAATATAATATATAATTATATTAATTATATATATAATATAATATATTATATATAATTTTATATATAATATAATATATTATATTATATATTATAATATAATATATAATATATATTATATATAATATATAATATAATATAATATAATATATATTATAATATAATATAATATAATATAATATAATAAATGATTTCTATGTGCCAGGCACTGTTCTCGGCATTGTATTCATGATACTTACTTTATATGTGGGAGACAGACAATAACCAAATTAATAAGGAAAGGGATAGGATGTTAGATAACGTTAAGTGTTAAAGGGAAAAACAAATGAGAGAGAGGGATATGAAGTGCCAAGGTGGGGAGTCAAAATTGTACGCAGGGTGGTCAGGAAAGACCCCACCAAGAAGGTAGCTTTTGGGTAAAATCATGAGAGAAGTAAAAGAGCAATCATGCCTGTGTCAGCGAGAAAAGTATTCCAGAGAGAGAGAACAGTATGTGCAAATGCCCTGAGACATAACATGCTATTGAGGAACAGCTAGGAAACCGGCATGACTGGCATGGCGTGAGCAAGACAGCGGGAGTTGTAGGAATGAATTCAGAGAGGGAAGAAGAGAGATAGATCACATGGGTCTTTTAAGTCATTGTAAGGTTTTGGCTTTTCCTTGAGAGAGGGGGGCATAGCTGGGGGGTTTTAATGGGGAGTGACAGGATGACTTCTGCTGCTGAAGGCGGCTGTGTGAGGACAAGGGCAGAGGCAGGATCTGCTTAGGAGGCAATTACAGTTGTCCAGAAGAGAGGTGATGGGGGCTTGGAGATGATAAGAGGTGATCCACACCCCATATAGGGCTACATAAAGACAGCACTGACTAGACTTACTCATGGTATAGACATGGAATGTGAGGAAAAGAGAGAAGCTCGACTTTAGCTTGACCAGTGGAAGGATGGAGTTGCCATTCAGTGAAATGGGACAATGCAGAGAGGAACAGAATTGGGAGCGGACTATCTAGGGCTCAGCTTTGGACATGTTAGGTGTAAACTGTCCTTTAGACATCACAGCAGGAAGGTAGAGTAGGAAGTTGAGTATATGGAGCACTCCTTAGCACCATTCTCCAACGTTTTTCTCTAAAGAATTTTTCAGCATATTGCATATTATATAGTTTACTTGTTTGTGTGTTGTCTGTCTCACCCCTCCTCCTGAGCCCAGTGGAGTGTAAAGAAATCATTTTTTTTTCTGTTTTGTTCATTACTTTGTATCCTAAGCTTCCAGAATAGTCCTGACACATGATCAATGCTCAAAACATAAATGTTTCACACTTGAATGGTGTCAAATCTGTTGATCTTTTACTTTTTAACTCCTAATTCGGTGTGGTCCTTAGAAACAGTGTTTCCTATCGTTACATTATAAATATATTGACTTACATTCTCTTCTAGTACTCTCATAATATTCTTTCTTAAATTTAAATTTTAATCCATCTGTAATTTATTTTGGTGAAAGGAATAAAGTTAGGAGGCCAGCTTTATAATTTTTTAAATGGCTAGCCATTTATCCAAGCTCCATTTATTAGACAATCTGACATCTTCTTATTGAAAATCTGGTGAGATTTAGTTCTTATTCTGATATAAATATGAGCTAGTAATAAAAACCATTTTTATGCCTACTTTGCCATGATACTTATGCTCCAAAGCAAAGGCATGTATGTACCATATAAAGTGGTTAACTATAGATCATTAACTAAATTACCCACTAACACAGTGAATAACAGTCGTGAATAACAGTTAGTGTCCTTTTACTTTTCTGTAACCAACAATTATTTCCTTCTGATTAGAAAATTGGGAGAAAGAAAAGGGATAGGCAGGAAAAGAAGGAGTCACAAAACTTCCTATGGTCTACACAGGGACAAGCTTAGGTGATTAATATCACTTCTGTTTATGTTGAACGAGATTTTTTTAAAAAGCAAGTAAGACACTAGGAACAAAAAAAAAAGATACTTCTTTACCTCCATCTTCCATCTCTGTAGGATATTTTCATTTTAATTGAAAATGACAGATGGAAAAAATGGTGTAAATAATCCATCAGAAAAGAAATCATGGAGTAGTCAAAGAAATTTTGCTAGAAAATCAATAACCAATATTTACAGAATTCAGAGGGTTATAATAATCCTGAAAGAGATTCAGGATCCAAACTTTGGGTTGACTTATAAAACCAGATGCTCCATTAGAGACTGAATTTATTTTGTCGTGTGGGTTGATTTCTTTTTCTTTGCTCCAAAGAGAAAGATACCTGAACATCACCTGGGGCATCCTAAGGAAGGTGAGTCCCTGAGCCTGGATCCCTTTGGGAGTGGATGGGTCCCATGAAAAATCTTGTTTGGGGCTGGGTGCGGTGGCTCATGCCTGTAATCCCAGCACTTTGGGAGGCCGAGGCGAGTAGATCACTTGAGGTCAGGAGTTCAGGACCAGCCTGTCCAACATGATGAAACCCCATCTGTACTAAAAATACAAAAATTAGCCAGGTGTAGTGGTAGGTGCTTGTAGCTGCTTGGGAGACTGAGGCAGGAGAATCACTTGAACCCAGGAAGCAGAGGCTGCAGTGAGCCAAGATCATGCCACTGCACGCCAGCCTGGGCAACGGAGTGAGATTCTGTCTCAAAAAAAAAAAAAAAAAATCCTGTTTTGCCTCTCTTGGAAATAACAGGCAATGCCATTGACCCATAAAAGAAGTATAATCAAGCATTTTGAGTTCTAAGATTTGTAAAAGAAAAAGCTCCTGGGCCCAAAGACAAAACACACCCCTTTCTCTGCAGGAAAGGGATCAGTTTGTTCAGGAACAAGAGGTGCCAAACCCTGGAATAACTGGTACCCTGGGAAAGGCCTGAATGTGGCACTGAGAGAGTTGAACTCAACAGCTGCCAGCAGAGGAGGCCACACCTTGCACACTGGGAAAGTCCAGCACCCCTGAGAAGGCAGCGGTAGACAAATGAGCGAACAGTGCATGATCCTTGCAGTATAGAGTGGATCAGCGTCACCTGCTGAACTGTTTACAGCCAGATTTCAAAATCCACACCATGGGCTAATGAGAAATAACAGCAAGAGGAGATTAATAAATCACCAGTGCTTCCTTCGTAGGGGTGGAAATCAGACTGAGGACTACATAAGCCTCAGGCAATTTTGAGTAATTCAACAGGGGAAAGCTCAGAAAGATATTCTAGATTTCCCACTAATATAGCAAGCTGGTCACATAGCAATTAACTGGAAACAAAGAGATGTAATCATATCTGGACTCCAAGGTTACTATCTCAGTCATGCCTGTTACTTTTTGGGGGAAAAAAAGCCTTTTTAATCAGGGTTAGGAATACGAGTTTCATTTGTTAAGTATTGAATTTGTAACAGTGATGAGGGGTAAAAGAGCAAAATTTTATCTGCCTTTGTTTCTTTAAATTTTGTTCAGGAAGTGTATAATCTCCAGTGGGGGCAGGAGAGATGTATAATGCCTTATTTCCTTCGTTTAAATAAATAGACATTATTTTTATGTTTTAGGGCCTAATAAAAAAAATAGTTCAGATTAGGATTGCAGGTTAAAATTAGCCTTGGCCAAATAGCACGTATCTGAGAGCAGCGGATTCTAATTTTAATCACAGGGAATATCCAAAGAAGCTGGAAATAAAAATTCAACAATAAATATGTATCTCCAGAGAGTTTAAAATATTTACAAAAATTCCTAATTACACCTCACCATTTTGATGTAATTTCTGAGGATATATTTTTAGGACTTTGCATTTCTTTCTATTCTTTTTCTTCACAATTAAATCCATAGATAACCACCTTGCATTCCAATGAAGTTAAATCTACCCTCACTTGGTTTCCATCTTTGTCTCACGTGTGTTATTTGTGAAATTTATCACTAGTATTAATCCTTCTCTCTTTTTTTTTTTGCTTCATTTAGCATTCACTTTTCTAAAATATTAAGGGGTAAACATTAAATTAAATATTCAAATAGGTGCACAAATACTGCAGGAGAGAAAAACCTAACAATTCTGTTGAAACTGAGCTGTTACCAGACAGGTGACACACAGCACAGCATAGCTCACAATTTTTTTTGGTTCAACGATATAAGCAAATCCAATGTGCAATTTGTAAGGCAGGCCAAAAGTGTCAGTGCATAATTTCTGGAAGAATATGTTATAGTACAACAGTCAAATGTGTGAAAGACAACAAAATATACAAAGACAAATAAATGACCTCTAGAAGGTTAAAATTCTAAGTCAAAGCCTCCAAGCATTTGGACACATGCTGAGCAGAGAGAAGACTCTTCATTTCTCTTGCCTGTTTTGTAAGGCAGTAAATAGCTCAAGCTCCAGATTGAGCAGTGAGGAGCTAATCAGCTCTTTTCCTCCCAATCACCCAAACCCCTCTGCCTCTCTCCCACCCCAAAGCTAAGCCCAGCAGGCAAACCAAGAAAGCAGGAGGCTCTGATTATCCAAAGTATGCCTGTGGTAAGTCCAACCTGAGCCCGCCATTAAAGCTGTTCATCTCTTAGAAAGAATTGGAAACTGGGAACATTTTCTCTGGCTTCACTAGCAGAAAAAATGCAATTGGCAATGAAGCAGAAGCACCATGTCAACTGCTTAAAGTTCACTCACATTTAACATTTCACACACCATTTATATTCCAGTTCTCTCTCCACCAAGTGGAAAAGGCAATGGTGCCCTTTGGGGCTTAGCAGGATGGTTGGATCTCCTTGAAGTGCTTCCCTCTCTGTCACTCTCTTCCTTTTCTTCATTTCTCACTCAGTGGTGAGAGATCTTGATGCCAACTGGAACCACCTGTACCTCAGTGACCCACCTGAGCACCAAAAAATCACACAGGTTCTTCTGCCATGAATGAAAGAGCAATGAGCTTACAGAGCTAAGTCCCACTTAGCTTTTCAAATATCTTTATGTACTCTGAAGAGCCTATATTTGAGTTCTGAAGCCAGAATTTCTTGTCTTGATCCATGAAATCTAACCTGCTGCACTAGATTTACCTATCAGGTATTCCAAAAAGATTTTACGAACAATAGCAACATTTATAAAAGAAGAAATGCACGTAGCCAACAAGCCAACAAACACATGAAAAAATGCTCAACATCGCTAATCATGAGAGAAATGCAAATTAAAACCATACTAAGATATCACCTTACACTAATCAGAATTGACATATATATATATATATTCGAGATGGAGTCTCGCTCTATCACCCGATGTGGAGTGCAGTGGTGCGATCTCAGCTCACCGCAACCTCCACCTCCCAGGTTCAAGCAATTCTTCTCCTTCAGCCTCCCAAGTAGCTGGTTTTACAGGTGCCCCCCACCGTAACCAGCTAATTTTTTTTTTTTTAGTAGAAAAGGGGTTTCACCATGTTGGCCAGGCTGCTCTTGAACTCCTGACCTCAAGTGATCTGCCTGCCTTGGCCTCCCAAAGTGCTGGGACTACAGCAGAATGGCTATTATTAAAAACCCACACAACAACGATGTTGGCTTGGATGTGGAGAAAAGGGAATGTTTATATGCTGCTGGTGGAAATGTAAATTAGTTCAACCTCTATGGAAAACATACAGTATGAGAATATCTCAAAGAATTAAAAATAGAACTACTATTCAACCCAGCAATCCCCCTACTCAGCATCTACCCAAAGGAAAAGAAAGCCTATAAAAAAGACACCTGCACTCGGATGTTTATCACAGCACTATTCACAATAGCAAAGTCATGGAACTAATTAAGTGTCCACCAGTGGTGGGTCGGATAAAGAAAAGGTGGTACATGGCCAGGCGCAGTGGCTCACAGCTGTAATCCCAGCATTTTGGGAAGCCGAGGCAGGCAGATCACAAGGTCAGGAGATTGAGACCATCCTGGCTAACATGGTGAAACCCCGTCTCTACTAAAAATACGAAAACAACAACAACAACAAAAAACTAGCCAGGCATGGTGGCAGGCTCCTGTAGTCCCAGCTACTCCAGAGGCTGAGGCAGGAGAATGGCATGAACCCAGGAGGTGGAGCTTGCAGTGAGCCGAGATCGTGCCACTGCACTCCAGCCTGGGTGACAGAGCGAGACTCTATCTCGAAAAAAAAAAAAAAAAAGAAAAGGTGGTACTTACACACCATGGAATACTATGCAGCCATAAAAAAACAATGAAGCATGTCCTTTGCAGCAACATGGGTGGAACTGGAGACTATTATCCTAAGTGAGCTCAGAAGCAGAAGATCAAATATCATATATTCTCACTTATAAGTGGGAGCTAAACAATGGGCACACATGGACATGAAGAAGGAGATAACAGATACTGGGAATCCAAAAGCAGGAGAGTGGAAGGGGAGGGAGAGTTGAAAAGTTACCCATTGGGTACAATGTTCAATATTTGGGTGATGGGTACACCAGAAGCCCAGTCCTCACCATTACACATGTAATATTCATGTAACAAACAAGCATGTGTAACCCCAGATCTAAAACTTCAAAAAAAACCTAAATATTATTGAGCAACTTCTCTGTTTCAAGTTGAATCCCAAAATTCATATGTTCAAGTCCCAACCCCCAGTACCTCAGAAAGGAACCATATTTGGAGCCAGGACCTTTAAAGAGGTGAGTAAGTTAAAATGAGGCTGTTAGGATGGGTCCTAATCCAACCTGGCCAGTGCCCTTGTGAGAAGAGGAGAGTTGGACACACAAAAAGACCCCAGGCATGTGCAGATGCGCAGAGGAAAGACTGAAGAGGCAGCAAAAGCATGACTACCCGCAAGCTAAGAAGAAAGGCCTCAGGAGAAACCAACCCTACCGACGCCTTGATCTTGGATTTCCAGCCTCCAAACTGTGAGAAATACATTTCCGTTGTTTAAACCACCCCATCTAATGACAGGCACTGTTCTGAAGAAGTTACATAGATTAACTCAATTCATTCGAACAACAGCCTCTGTGTGTGTGTAAATGGAACAAGAGGGGCATCAACATCCTTCTGCAGACAGGGAAACTAAAGTCCAGAGCAGTTAGAAAATACAAGTTAAAGAAAAATTACATGCTAAATAAATGATTGAGCTAGAATTTAAATGCCCGTTCTCTGTCTGCCTCCAGAGGCCATGCTGAGCATGCAGTGACATGCTCCTGTTTCTGTATATTGCTGGCATCCTTCACTATGAATTGCTACATCACTCCGTTTCTTGCAATCTTTAAAGAACAAAGAAAAAAAATTTTTTTACTCACTTAAAAATATGGAATATGGTATCTACAAATAAATAAGCAAGCAAGCCAATGCTTCTGTTTCCTCATTTTCTTTTTAAATTCTCTGAAGATGAGTTCATTAGTTAAGATTATTTATCTTGTAAGAGAAACCCCCAACTCAAACTGGTCTAAATTAATTTTTTTAAGTGGCTACTTCTAAATTAAATTAAATTTTTTAATAAGTGGCCACTATAAATCCTCTAGCAGGTAAGATGGCTGCTGCATTTCCAGCCTTCACATCTTCACATCATGTGACTCAGGGGTGAGACCTGGTCTTTGGGCCTCATTTCTCAGAACCCTCAGCAAAAGTGCCTTTCCATTATTTGGCTTTCAGTTTCACATTCATGGCTGAGACACCACGGCCAAGGGTCTGGAACAGAGTAATTTGTTTAAGACAGTTAGATTCCCATCCAAATCACAGGGCTGAGGGTCTCAGGATGGAGATGGAAGGAACTTCCCAAAGCCTTGTTGGAAGTTGCCAGAGGCTGGTGGGAGGAGGCATAGGGAGGGAGTTACCATTTAATGGGTACTGTTAAAGCGAACTAAATATGGCCTGAGAAGGACTGTGTACTTCTATATTTGAGTCCTTGTGGACAAACCTAACCTAGCTTAATAGGAAGATGAGATTGAAAACCTAACTTAGGAGTATGCAGCCTGTAACAATAGCTGAGTGTTGGCCAATTCCAGCAGCCATACTTCAGCCACTCATAGACTGCTGAGTGTTCAAACTGTGTTCAAATAAGGCAAATGCCAACCTGTAACCAATCCAGCTATCTCTGTACCTCACTTCCAATCCTTGTACATCGCTTTCCTTTTTTTGTCTATAATTTTTTCTGACCACGAGGCACCCCTGGAGTCTTTCTGAATCTGCTGTGATTCTGGGGGCTGCCCAATTCACGAACGGTTAATTCTTCTTTTCGCTCAATTAAATTCCATCAAATTTAATTTGTCTGAAGTTTTCTTTTAACAGTACAGAGTTCTATTTGGGATGATGAAAAAGTTCTGGAAACATGGTGGTAACGGTTGTAGAATATTGTAAACGTGCTGAATGCCACTCAATTGTACACTTTAAAAAGGTTCAGATGGCAAATTTTATGTTATGTTTCTCTTACCACGAAGAAAAGAAAAAAAGAAATGAAAAGGAAAAGGAAAAAGAAAAAACTCTCTCCTAACATGTTTCACTTCCACGTCGGCTGAGGCCTGTTCATATTTTATTCCCAAAGTGCCCCTTTATCATTGAAAATATCCCTTGAGAGCCCTCCCTGACCACAGACTCAGTGCTCGCTTCTACAGAGAAAATTACAATTATGCCAGAGTGTGTTGAAACTAACTTGTCACTGGGCTCAGGAAAGACCATGTTATTCATGGGAGCCAAGAACCCTTATCTTAGACTTCCAGAGATTTCTTACAGGGAGGTCAAGTCACTTATTGGTGGTTCAAGTAGAAAAAAATATAGTGGGCTTTTTGAGATTAATATTTCCTGGTGGCATTTTTAGTGTTCATTGGAAAGGAACAAGTTCTAGTCGGGTAAGCTGACAGACACAAACAGGGAAGGAGCTGCCGCACCTAGAGGAGGATTTGTTTTCTCCTGGGACTGTGTATAGATAAGCACACACCCAGAAGCCTGGGCAAACCCAGAGAGCAGCAGGGGGATTACCTGCTGACAAGTACAACAAGGGTGAGCAGATTGCCCTGTGATAAAAGCCGCTCAATTACATCATCTCTCCAGCAAGGGGAAACCAGCTCTAAGGCAGCCATCTAGTTGCAAGGTGAGTTCACTGTAATTGCATGTTGTGAGTAGCTGTTGCTTAAAAACAATGAATTTACACCCATTACTCCCAGCGTCAACTTCAGAATGATTTTTATCACGCCTGCTTTTGTGCAGCTAAGCTGCAAAATGTGCGCTGCGACAGACTGAAGCAGATAAAGAACAAATTTGCATGTTACTGGGTCGCAAGAGCCCTTTGATTGTTGGAGAGGCCCGATAATGCTGTCAAGAGCTCGGTGGACTGAGCGGCGGCCGAGACGCAGCAGATCTGCACTAAGTGTAGCTGACAGCAAACGATTTAGACTCAGCACGGAATCAAAGCGTTGGAAATATCTCAAGTAAGAATGTTAAAAACACAAAGAAGCCTGCATCTTGATAAGAGGACATCAGTGAGGAGAGATATGCACAGAAAGAAAGAAAATGACCTTGAGTTTATAAAAATGCTACACGTCTCAGAATTGTAAAATGCCTAAAATGAAAAGAAAATGGGCAGCTCAAATCAGACTTCAAGCTAGGAAAGCCTGAAAGTTGTGTGCTTGCCACAGTTGAAGAAGAGAAAAAGAAGCAATAGCTAACTGCACGGATTATTACAGAGATTACGTTTCTGTTTTCAAGACCAGTCATTTGCTCGTACAAATGAGCCTAATGACTTAAAGCAACAAGACATACATGTCTCTGCTGTGCACAGCTCCTTGATGTGAAATGCAAGACTCAAAATACAAAAATAATTTTAGGAAGGAAAAACTGATTAGTGGCAATAATCAAGACAAATCTTGCTATTTGAAAAAAACAAATAAAAATACTGGAAATGAAACCTTAAGTAGTATTATTAAATAATAATATCAGGGTGGGGCACGGTGGCTCACACCTGTATTTCCAGCACTTTGGGAGGTCCAGGCAAGTGGATCACCTGAGGTCGAGAGTTGGAGACCAGCCTGGCCAACATGGCAAAACCCCATCTCTACTTAAAGTACAAAAATTAGCATGGCATGGTGGTGTGCACCTGTAGTCCCAGCTACTCAGGAGGCTGAGGCTGGAGAATCGCTTGAACTCAGGAGGTGGAGGCTGCAGTGAGTCAAGATCTCGCCACTGCACTCCAGCCTGGGCAACAGAGTGAGACTCCATCTCAAAAAATAATAATTTAAAATAATAATACATTTGCTGCATTGGAAAATAGGTCTTCAGCAAAGTATGCTATATAGTGTATCAATAGGGAGTAAGCTAATGGTTCTTCTCCAGGAAAGACTGCATCTTCTGTCAGCATTTGATGTGATTCAAATCAGACTCTTCAGTTTCTTCACTTATGTTTTTCCCTTTCCTTTCTCTCCATAAAAACAATGACTATCACCAGGTCTGTAATCTTCTTCCAGAGAGAACCACCAGAAAAGAATAGCAGGTAGACATAGCTGGAAAATCGAAGCCCCAATTTTCTGACAAACAAAACTAGCCAGAATAAGCAAATAAATTACATGTGCACGTGTTTCTCTTTAGTCTTTACCTGTGTATTTCCCTAGAGGGGAAAGGTTTATAAAAACTAGAAAGAGGCCATGTTTTATCACTTGAGTTTATCAATCACCTAACATAAAGCCACCATGGGCTCCCCGTTTTGAAAAGCGAATTTTCCACACTAAAGGACATCTTCAGACACTGCTCACACCCACACCTGAGTTCAAATATTTATATATAGTTTTAATACATTGATCCAACATTTGTTTTAAAAAACTTTCCCCAAATTTTTCTTGTTGATGACGGTTTTTAATACAAAAAATAAGTTTCCCCAGTTTCCAGCTGCAATGTGATCATATAAATAATATTTAACTAAATTATATTCTGTGTGTGTTTGCCAAGCCTAAAAGCATTTTCGCCCATTGGCCTGAAATGTTCCTGTAAACTTTTCTGGCTTACTGGTAAACATTTAACATTTCAAAATAGATTAAACGGGGAATCGTGAGAGCCTATGTAGGAAACTGTTTCTTTCTAAATATTGTGCTTTGTCTGTTCTGATTTCTGAATTCATGGCAAATCTTCCAGCCTTTTTTTCCACTCTGGGTAGACCATCAACCATGGTAGAGGAAAATAGCTTTAAGAACAGAATGGCACATGTATACATATGTAACTAACCTGCACAATGTGCACATGTACCCTAAAACTTAACGTATAATTAAAAAAAAAAAAAAAAAGAACTTTACTACATTGTGCAATTTTCTAATAAAACACAAGAGGGCAGGTTTTGCTTTATTGTAAGCCTAATTCCACTCCCCTGGTAATCAAGATCAGTCATTGGGCTAATTGCAAATTCAGAAACCCTCAATAACATACAAAGTGAAGGAGTAATCAGGGTGCATAACTCTGGCAGTGAAATCTGTTGTTTTAATAAAGAAGGCCAAGCTCAAGCATCTCTACTTAGCATTATTTACAACCAGTACAATTATACTTGGGAGGCACTGTGATAGTTTTAGTTTGTTCATAAAATGCCAAAAGAGCAGAAAATGGCTAACAGAATGACCAAATTCAGTCATATTAGATTTAAGAAGTCTGACTAAAGTTGATGGGGCAAATAACATAAGTGGGTCAATGGTTTCTATCAAACATGCAGCTGTGGAGAAAATTATACAGAGCATGCAAGCATTGAATAGGAACCTTTTAACTTTGTTTTGTTTTAGAAAACTTTAACTTCTAGTTCACAATACTCTTGTGTATGGTTTTCAAGATTTCATTTAATGACCTGCCAAAGCAGAATTAAATTCATAAGGGTTTTTTTCAGCTTGAACTGCTGTTACGGCTAAAGTCAAAGTATTGTCATCTTTGGAGAGTTTCTAAAGCAATTGCTGCTTGAGTCCATCAGTGTGAGAGAGGCATTGGTTTGCCTGACTAAATAATTTGCCCACTAACTCCTTCCACTGAAACAAAGCTTTTAGGATATCAGACAGTGGAGGATCCTAAAATGGCATGTGTGAGGACTTAGAGGAGAGATGGGTAGAAATCTTAACTTCCTATCCTAGTCCCTAAAAATGGTAGAATTAAGGCCTACCAATAGTAGGAAGAAGATACATCTAGAAAGAAAATACACCTGAAGAGTATCTCCTTGTGTTAGGTTGCATAGAGTATAATTCTACCTAGCATATGTGCAATTCAAAATCTGAAGGATAGGTTGTATGGTAACTTCATGGCAGGGATGGATCTTATGTTTTATCCAGTACATCTTAAAACAGATGTCAGAAGCTCTGAATGAAACATTCTACTTTGAAATTAGTTTATTCATTCACTTATTCATTCAAAGAATATTTATAAAGTACTCAGGATAAGTAAGGCACTATAGAAATAGGAAGAGCTTCAACCTTAGAGTCTCCAACAAATTGACCCATCTCGAAGGCTTATCTGGGAGATCACCAAGTTAGCTGCTGCAGGACCTCTCTTCCCTGGTCGGTCACTTGAAGTAGCCACCTGCTTCCACCCCAGGATTAGTCACTAAACTGTGGGGATATCAAAAGTAACTTCACCTGAGGAAAGGCTGGCTCTCCTTTTCCTACCTGTTCAATACAGATTCAGAAAACAGCAATTGTTTGGAAACTCACCAGAAAATAGTGTATCAGTTTAAGAGATTATTTTTCAGACTGAGGTCGTTATTATATATTTTACATGTATATATATTTCAGTATACATGCTGAGTGCCCAAAAGATGGGAATTGATGCACACTACTTACAAAACAATAATCCTCAAAAGACAAACAATAATCTGCAAAACAACATTTATTTTTAGTTTCCTTTGTAGTAAGTTTTCTACTTCTTAATAATGAGATTAAAACTAGTCATTAAAAGTATTATAATTAACAATGTTAAATCCTAAGCAAGATACAAATGTCAATTTTAGAATTAGAAGGGAATTTAATGCGCAAAGGAAAGATGTTATTGCATTTTATCCCATTTCTGAATGTTAGCTTTATAAAAAGCATTTCTATTAAAATCATACATGCAGTTTTTCTAATACTGAAGATATAAGCAGTAAAGTGATCTGGTCATTTTCTTCAAGGTTGAATTCTTCCCCCTATCATTGAGAAATATAGCGCACAGTATTTGGTGACATTTTCTGAGTTTATTTGCATGATATTCAATGTAAGTAAATAACAACTTTTTATTCTGTTGGTTTATCCTACCTTAATATTTGTTAAAATGCATTCATAATTGATTTATTGTAGGGTCAGAAAATGCTAGAAAATTGTATTTCTCTTATATGAACTACAAAATTAGGAAATTCTCTCAGGAAGACATTATAAAACATAATAGTTATAAAAAGTCACCCACACTACAGATAAAAGCAGCTAAGTATAATCGATTACTATTTTTTCCTACCTAAGATAGATCTGCTTTAACCAAGTCTTATGAGACTAAGATATATGAGAATTCTGATATACCTGACAGATAAGCTAGAGGTGGTTATTTGCTTTATGAAATTATTCGTAATAGTTCACTTATAAAAAGTAACTTCTCCTGGCGCTTTTAACATAATTGATTTATACATAACTTTTCAGAAATATATGTACCATGCACAATTATATCTCCATTTTAATAAATTTCTCTTTTTGTTTAAAACCAAGATTTAAAAATGTGTTCCCCAACTATCCTGAGCTCAGAGCATAAACCTTCCAGAGTGGAGTATGTGAAAGACACAGTGCTGTATTTTCCATGAATATTGTTAATGGCAGGAACTGAGAGGTATCCATGTGTCTGAGGCTAAAAAGCCCAAGCAGGGCTTTACCGGGCTATCTTGATCTTCACCACTGAGCCTGCTCTCAGATGCACCTGTAACTTTATGAGATTCAAATTCAGTTCCAACTGGGCTTTGTCCATTTCTCTGGCTTTAGCAGTCCTATTGCATGGGGTAAACTGGTTCTTGGTGAGTCTTGCACCCTCTAGGACCCCTTATGTTGAAGGCAGCTCCAGGGTCCTCTTAACACTCATTCTTTACAGACATTCATTCCAGTAGAGAGGGGCCTCGACAGACAAGCCACGCCCTAGAACTTCAGTCTCACTCCTGATGCACAGAAACCAGATATGAGCAGATGAAATTTGCCTGGAAATCTCAAGAGCCATTAACATCTCTGAAGTCCATCATGATAAGTCTGAACATCGTAGTAAAGATTGCCTCATTCTTATTCCTCACGATCTGATGATTGCATAGCAGAATACAGCCACTTAATTCTGAATTGTCATGTTTTGTACAGATGGTTTACTTTCAAATGATAAGACTTAATTGATCAGCATTCATAAGTAACTGTGAGTATACGGCAACATTAATCAATCTAACATCAATGCTTAAAAATAAGCCCAGTGCATTATGTGGGAATAATTTTTCATCTGAGGCTACCTAGTAAAGAAATTGGTTGAGGATCAGCCAAAGAGACCTCAGAGTAATGGGACTCAAGTCAAATTGTCTCATGTTCAGGTTTATAGCCTCACCAGCCTTCAGTCAGCCTTCCTTGGAAAGAGTAATTCTGTATTTGTTAATAGGTTTACAGTAGTATATCAACTAACCAGGAAACTCTATAATTTTATTATATTCTCTATTTATCACTATAGAATCAATGTGTATCCAGCTATTGAATCCTGTAATATAGGTCTACTGTTTAAAACTGCAGATTTTAAGTAAAATCCGTAAAATCTAGTTTACACAATAGAGCGGAATTGATCCTTCATTTAGTCATTTTCCATCCTGTAAAGAAAACAAGGCTTATTCTCATCTTCTAAGCTGGAGAGGAAAAAGATAGAGAAAAGAAGAAAAAGAAGCCCAAGGAAGATAATCAGGAGGGTGCCTAGAAGCAGAGATGTTTATAGCTAAAAGGGATCTTGGAGACTCATCTAGCACCTACCACCTCCCACCTCCATGGCATTACCAATAAAGACACTGGGGCTAAGAAAGATTGATGTACGGTCTTGGCCAGGTCTCACATTGCACTGACCTGCAAATTTAAATGACTCCCCTGGATCAATGTTTTGGGATTTTTTTTGTTTTTTTTAAATGCTTTCAGAAAAGGAGGAGGCTTAATCAATATGGGGGGGTTATTATTAGATATCACAAATTGTCAGGTCTATCTTTATTTGAAGGTAGAGGTAGCCTCAAGCACTTTAGTTTGGGTTTGTTAAACAAGCAAGCAAAGCGGAAACTACAGCTAAGCATCTTCTGAATGAGATCATCATCACTATAGAAGAACCTATGTCAAAGATCTTCAACTCAAGAAGGAACAGTGAGGATTAGTTCCTTTATTGTCAGCGTCAGAACTATGGCTTGGCCAGCCTCTTCTCTTAGGTAAGGCATGAGCACCCTAGGCTTCTTCTGTGTATCTCTTGCTGCTTAAATGTGTCTCCATTAGGGGTGTATATCCTTTTTGAAGTCTTCTATATTGAAGAAAAGCCAACAGCACAAAAAGACCAACCAAAGCCACCAGCGTTCCCATGACTACTAAGAGGGTTGTGGGCCAACCTGGAGTTTCTTCAACTGAAACTAAAGCAGAAGAGAAGGGTCTACAATCAGGATTTTCATCAGCTGAATACTTTCAGAAGAGAAAAAGAGCAAGCGCACTTGCCTTTCACGTGCTTTTTGTTGATAAAGCGAAACTACTTGTGCTAGACTAAAATTTATCTTCTCCTGTCTCACCATTTATCATATCCACAATTGTTTTTCTTGGGGTAGTCAGAACTGGCATCCCATTACTTAAATACAGCTTATTGCATTTTAAAAATTTGTTACAATAAATGCTTATGCCGAAGAAACCTTCTAAGGGAGAATGTAACTACTTTTCTGAGTTAGAAACTCATTTGTAAAAGTGCATGCTAAAATGGCATGTGGGGAGCTGCAAAATATACAGCCCTTGGGAAGAGAAATTCTGCTATTGTCTCTACCTTTTTTATAGAATGATAAACCTGTGAGAGGGATCAGACTGGCTATTACACCAGGAGACACTCAATAACCAAGCAGATGATATTTATACCCATTCAAATAGTTGTGAACAAAATGTAAATCTCCCACATGATAAATCCAATCTTCTACTCTCATATATTTTATAAGCACTCTTCCACAAAATTAGTGGATTTCATTTTTTGGTTGTTTTTTTTTTTTTTTTTTTAGATAGAGTCTCGCTCTGTCGCCCAGGCTGGAGTACAGTGGCATGATCTCGGCTCACTGCAACCTCTGCCTCCTGAGTTCAAGCGATTCTCCTGCCTCAGCCTCCCAAGTAGCTGGGATTACAGGCACCCATCACCATGCGCAGATAAATTTTGTATTTTTAGTAGAGACAGGGTTTCGCCATGTTAGCCAGGCTGGTCTGAAACTCCTGACTGCAGGGGATCCACCTGCCTCGGCCTCCCAAAGTGCTGGGATTACAGGTGTGAGCTACCGCACCTGGCCGAATTTCATTTTTAATATACATATGCCTATTTGTCATTTATTTTAAAAATTATATTCTCCTTGGCCAACTGTTCTTAAATTCAGCTCCTCTGAATTTGTTCTATACCTTACACTCACCTAAATATAAGATTCTCTTTCTAGTCCTTTTTCTGCAATCCCATGGGAGGTCCTGACCTGTCCTGATGGGATTCCTCCAAGAGGGTTTTGATCTGTCTCCTCCTGCTTCAACCCAGCAGCACCTATTGCCAACTTCATCTTCTTAAAACACATATATTTTTATTCTGCCATTTCTTTGTTCAAGACCAAAAAATGGTTGCCTTTTGCATTTGTCCAAATCCTCTTAGTTTTTTTAAAAATTATGTTTTAGAAATTGTTGTAACATATATGTAACATAAATTTGACCACCTTGACCATTTTTAAACATGCAGTGCAGTGGCATTAAGTACATTCACATTGTTGTGCGACCATCACCACCATCCATTCTCAGAACCTTTATATCTTGCAAAACTGATACATTGTGCCCACCAAACAGTAACTCCCTATTCTCCCCTCCCAACCCCTGGTAACCAGGGGTCTCTATGAATTTGACTATCTCATAGTCTAAGTGTAGTCATGCAATATTTGTTCTTATGTCTGGCTTATTAAACTTAGCTTAGTGTCCTCAAAGTTCATCCATGTTGTGGCATGTATCAGAATCTCCTTCCTTTTTGAGACTGAATAATATTCCACTGTATGTATATACCACATTTTGTTTATTCATTCATCCACTAACGGACACTTGGTTTGCATCTACCTTTTGGCTATTGTAAGTAATGCTGCTATGAACATGGGTGTGCAAATATCTCTGCTGGACCTTGCTTTCAGTTCCTTTAGGTATACCAGAAGTGTAATTGCTGGGTCATATGGTAATTATTTGTTCCATTTTTTTGAGGAATCCCCATACTGTTTTCCATAGTGGCTGCACCATTTTACATTCCCACCAGCAATGCACAAGGATTCCAATTTCTCTACACCCTCAGCAACACTTACTATTTTCAATTATTTTTGATAGCAGTCATCCCAATGGGTATGAGGTGGTATCTTATTGGGGTTTCTGCCTGGCATCTAAGGCCCTCTGTACCTAGGCTCTTTCATAAATTTGAACTTAATTCAAGGTAATTCTCTGCCCAAGCGTCCCACTACAACCAGGCTTGAAAGACTCAGGTCAAAGAGAGAGAGACTGAGCTCTGAAATCATCTTGTTTGCTTTCTAGGCTGAGACTTTGGGTAAATAGGCTGTGTGATTTTTCACCTTCTTGATTAAGATTTTTTAAATTGTTTTGTTTTTGTTTTTTTGGGTTTTTTTTGAAACAGGGTCTCACTCTGTTGCCCAGACTGGAGTGCAGTGGCACAAACAGGGCTCACTGTAGCCTCTACATCCTGGGCTCAAGCAATTCTTCCACCTCAGCCCCCCGAGTGGCTGAGACTACAGGCATGCACCACTATGCCCAGCTAATATTATTTGAATTTTAGCAGAGATAGGTCTCAGTATGTTGCCAGGCTCCTAACATTCTTTAAATGGTGTGTGGAGCCATATTGGGGCCTGGGCCAAAAAGAAAAACATGTGCCCTGTATATACTTATCAAAATATCCTCCCATATGTTGAACCAAGTGGGAAAAGTTAATAAGAAATCTACAATCTTAAAACATGACTTTAAAAACAGTAACTAATGAAACATACACATAGAGTCCTACGTAGCCCAATCTGTTGGTAGACCAATCAATGTCAACCTTCATGAACCTATCCATCGCAGGTGGTATAGGCTACATTGGAAATGACTGATTCAGTTATAAGACGATGTGGGTGTGCAAAACAAACAAAAGTCTGCCTTTATTTAAAATTTTGATGATGTATTATTCATGGTTAATTTTTTGCATTAATTTTGACTTTCCAAAATTTTGTATTATATTATTACTTACCTTGATTACTGAGTTTTCTGGCCTCCTCTTGAATTTGGTGCTCAAGGCAAATGTTGTACTTTCCTCACCCTAATCCCAGCCCTGCCCTCAAGGAATAATCTCTAAATCCAGCTAGTCCCTGTACAGTGTGGCTAGTTCATTTTTATTTCATTGGTTAGAAATTTCAAAGAACCATAGGGAGGTTTTTTATTAATCCAATTAATTCAGAGAGAATTGTCAAGTCAGGTGTAGAAGTAGATAGTTCATTTAATAAGATCTATTTAAAACTTTCAGTTTTCTAAAACAAGAGTCAGCTCATTAGTCCCTTTCTGATGTTTAATTGGTAGTTTAAAGGCTCATTTTGCTAAATACGTATATGCTAGAAAAATGGTCAATAAACTTAACTAGACCTGAAAGCTTTGGCTAAAGGTCTTGGTTTACATTATAAAGAAAGAAAGAAAGAAAGAAAGAAAGAAAGAAAGAAAGAAAGAAAGAAAGAAAGAAAGAAAGAAAGAAAGAAAGAAACCTAGCTCCTTTAGAAGATGAATGAATCACCCATTTGGAAGTTGTGTTAGTTACCTGGCAGATCGATGGCATAGCTGTAGCCAAGTTGGTCTGAGGTTAAAAAGAGTTCTTCATTAGTCACTGGAGGGAAGAAAGGAACCATGTTGTACATCCGATTGTGACCAATAGGGGCCAGCTCCTGAGGCCAGGCATCTGCAGGAGGATTAAATCTTTTCATCCACTCATCAAAGATGGCGTCAGTAAAGGAATGAAGAACCTGCAAAACAGTTGGACACAGATTTAACATAAATCAGTCTGTTCCGATCACACCAACCTGACTGTTGCTTTCTCTAAAGTGGAATAACTTCTTCTTGACATAGGAACTTCTGTATACCCATGTATGGAATACCCCCTTCTGTGTACCACCATGAGGAAGCCCAAATCAACTCATACAGAGTGACCATGATGGCAAGGATCAAGATTTCGGGAAGAAAAACAGTTAAGTTTTCAACGATGTATGAATCTCTCTCTCCAAGCAGGACTATAAACCCCTTTGTCAAGTGAGCAAATGAAAGTTCATGTTGGATTTAACATTGGTTGCAGATTGAACATTTGAGGTCTTCAACATATATGTGTTAATTATGAAATTCAGAAAAAGGCAAGTATGATAAGATATATGTTCTAGTATTGAGATGATTTGGTTTAACAGGAGAGAAAGAAAAAGTTGTGTTTACAGGTTGAGTATCTGAAATCTGAAAATTTAAAATCTAAAATCCCCCCAAACCTGAAACTTTTTGAGTGCCAACATGACACTTGAAGGAAATGCTCATTGGAGCATTTTTGAATTTTTTGGATTTGGGATTCTCAACTGGTATAATGCAAGTATTCCAAAATCTGAAAAAATGCAAAATCCCAAACACTTCTGGTCCCAAGCATTTCAGATAAGTGATACTCAATCTGTATCAATATTATAATATAAAGGAACAGTAAATTTTTCGCACTAGGAATACTCTTCTGTCTACTCATTTCATAAACTCTCACTTGAATTCTTGCTGTTATGCCAGCAAAAGAAAGTCTAAAAATGTAATGTACAAAGTGCTCATTTACATTTTCTCAAGGAAGCCATTAAAGTCCTTTTAAAATATAGCAATTACTATATGTTTTGAAATATTAACAGCAAAATTTCCACATTGATAGCCCTGATTTTGTAACATGATACAAGTTTGAGAGTTCAGTCCCACCTTGATGGCAGTTGTTGGAGTTCCTTGTTCCTTCCTGGATGGTGAGTTCAAGGAGCTCAGGGGCAGTGTCCTTTTTTCATTCCCCCTGGATCCCCAGAGCTTGTCACCCCAGGGTGTCTCATATGGAGAAAGGGAGGTACTTATTTCAGTAAATACTTATTCAATGTATTCATTCCTCCATTCACCACTGTACCCTGTACCTCATTTATAGCACTGATTAAATGATACTATAACTTGTTATTTATGTATCTATGTCCCCTAACAAGATCCTAACTCCTTAAGGTCTAAGATAAGGACTTTTCACCTTTGAAGTCTCAGGCTTAGCATACAACCTGGACGGAGTCAATGTTTACTAAGTATGTGTTTGCTGATGACAGTGTCACGCAGACACTTTGCATACAGTGCAAAGCTTAGCATACAACCTGGACAGAGTCAATATTTACTAAGTATGTGTTGGCTGATGACAGTGTCATGCAGCTTTATTTACATAAACAGTTTGTGCAAATAAACAGTGTCTAGGGATATACAAAAATATATTTTCCAAAGAAGGCCACACAATGTTTGTTTCTCGACTAACATGCTTTTCTAGAATCTTGCCACTCCCTCATTGAAGGTTGGCTTCAACTGGCCTTCCCTTGAAACTTGGTGAGTTTCTGACTCTTTTATAACCAATAAAATGCAACGGAAGTGACATTTTGTGACTTTCAAGGTTAAATCATAAAGTGTATTGCAGTTCCTATCTTGTGCCTGAGCCCTGAACCATCAAATAAGCAGTCCAGCTGTCCTGAGGCAGCCATGCCGTGAGGAAGCCCAAACCAACTCATATAGAGTGACCATGATGGCGAGGCTCAAGATTTCAGGAAGAAAAACAGATGGCGGGCCAGTCCACAGCTGTTCCAACGCCTATCACCATCTGACTGCAACTGCACTGAAAGATGCTAGGCTAGAACTGCCTAGTCAAGCCCTTCCAAAATTCCTGACCCACAGAAATGGTAAGAAATGAAATGGTCACCTTCAAGCCACTGAGTGTTTGGGTAATCGTAATCTGTTATGCAGAAATGGATAAACACAACAAAGGAAAAAAACCTGAGTAGAGCCTCACAGGCTCATGGTTACCAGCACGCACAGGGAAGGGAGTTCCTTGGTCCCTTTCTCTTTTCTGTTGAGACACAAAATTTAATAGAAATTTTGTTTGTAGTTCTTACATTCTCAGTGTGAGCTGAATTGGGACCCGCTGCCCCATGCAGAAGTGGCCCATTCCTGGAGGCAAGAGAGAAAGTGGGGGGGGGGGGGCGGGGTGAAATGGGAAAAGCCCCATTCTTCCTCAGTGTTGGGGGGCTAGAGACGCCACCCCCTTCTCCTGGCCCCCTCTGGGTCCCAGGAAGGAGAACAGATGGAATGTCAGGCCTGAGACTTCTCCTCCACACTGCTGCCCCCTGGGTGGGAGGGTAGCTAAGAGATCCAGACAGAGAATGAGAAGGCAGAGGTGGTGAAACGGGGATAGTGACGCAGCTTGAGATGAATAAAACACAGCCTGTGGAGCTGATGATCCAGGATCACAGAGGTCTGTAAACCTCAACAGTGGACACCAATAACATGGCACTGAGAAGGTAGGGAAGATAATATATATTAGGTACCTAGTACACAGCACCTTTCTTGTAGGAAATGGTTATTCAATGGTTGTTATCACTATGACTATACCATCAGTACTATTATTATTTTAACTTGGGACAAGGACTTATGGAAGAAGAATGACGGAATTCGCATTTTGCAGGTGGGTGGGGCCTGCAAGCATCTCTGAAATCACACACACTGTACATATAGCCAACGAGGAGCTGGGCATTTAGGAATGCATGTGGCACATGCCTAGCACTTTTTGATAAGTAAATTAGTGAGTATTTATTAGTGTTTGCTCAATTACCCAAAATGACATATTGAATCCTCAGAGCAGCCTGATTTGGTGGATATTATTTGTTTGCTCAGGCTGCTGTAACAAAGTACTACAGACTGGGTGGCTTAGACAACAGGCATTTGTCTTACGGTTGGAGACAGTGTCTTGCTTCTAGGCAGCTGGAAGTCCAACACCAAGATGTCAGTGGGGCTGGTTCCTTCTAAGCACTGTGAGGGAAAATCTGTTCCAGACCTCACTCCTACCTTCTCGGGCCTTGCTGACAATCTTTGGCATTCCTTGCCTTGTAGATCTCTATCTTCATCCTCATGTAGTGTTCTCCCTGTGTGCAGGTGCCTATGTCCAAATTTTCCCTTTTTATAGGGACACCACTCACACTAGATTAGGGACCTACTCTACTCCAGTATGACATTTTATGTTAATAAACTGTATCTGCAGCTATCCTATTTCCAAACAAGGTGACATTCTGAGTTATTAGCTATTAGGACTTTGACATATGAATTTTGCGGGGGACAATTCAACCCATAACATTATTACCCTGTTTTACAGATGGGGAATAAAAGGCACAAAAGTGTTAAGTGACTTGCCTAAGGTCACACAGCTAATATATGGTAGAGTAAGAATTTGAACCCAGGAAGTCTGGTTCTAAAGTGAGAGTTCTTAATCCACATACTCTACTTCCTCTACACCACCGGTCCCCAACCTTTTTGGCACCAGGGACTGATTTTTGAGGAAGACAATTTTCACGGACCAGGGGTGGTGGATGGGAAGGGAGATGGTTTTAGGATGAAATTGTTCCACCTTGGATTATCAGGCATTAGTTAGATTCTCATAAGGAGTGTGCAACCTAGGGCCCTCTCAGGTGCAGTTCATGATAGGGTTTGCACTCTTATGAGAATCTAATGCTGCTGATCTGACAGGAGGCGGAGCTCAAGTGATAATGCTCAATTGCTTACCAACCACCTGCTGTGTGGCCCAGTTCCTAAGAGGCCACAGACCAGCATGGGCCCATGGCCCAGGGGTTGGGGACCCCTGCTTTACACCACCACACTGTAGTACAACCTTCAGGACCAACTAGAATAAGAAAAATTGATTTTGAAGGCATATTCTCCAATCTTTACAATGCAGAAAGAGGATACTTTGACCTATGAGTCCTAAACCAATCATGAAGTTTTAGATACTGTCTGAGTTCAAGTCAGGGATCAAATTGTGATGACAGAAAAAGACAAGAGACTATCAGGACATAAGGAAGATGCAGAATCAGTGCTGTAAGAGGCAAATAACTTATAGAAAGTATCAGAATTCACCAAGGGAAAAATGTAAATAATAAAGGAGAAGGCAAGATTCTAAGGCAATTAATAATCTGGAGAGATAAAAAAATAGGGGAAAATAATAAGGAGTAATTGAAATTGTAGCTCTCAGGAGGGATATAAAACATAAAATAAATGCTCTAGTAAGGCTGCACACAGTGGCTCATGCCTGTAATCCCAGCACTTTGGGAAGCTGAGGCAAGAGGATCACATGAGCCCAGGAGTTCGAGACCAGCCCCAGCAACAGAGTGAGACCCCATTTCTACAAAAATTTAAAAATTAGCTAGGTGTGATAGTGTGTGCCTGTGTTCCCAGCTACTTGAGGCTGAGATGCAAGGATCATTTGAGCCCTGGAAGTCAAGGCTGCAGTAAGCTATGATTGTGCCACTGCACTCCAGCCTGAGTGACAGAGCGAGATTCTGTCTCAACAACAACAACAACAACAAAGCTCTAGTAAGAACTATATACAGAGTACCCAAATTACAGAATGTAAGTTTTTTTGAAAAGACTGGTACATGCTGAGAAAATGCAAAGAATCCAATGAACAAAATGCTACAAGCAATAACATATCTACAAGCTAAAAAGAGAAGTAGAACAATCTACAGAATAGGTAGTTTTGTTAAAATTGTGGGCATTATTCCTCAATAAGATACCTTGAATTGCTCTTGAGAAACTAATTGTATCTTTGTTAAATACAAGTTAAAAATGTTAAATACAAGTTAATATCTCTGTAAAGGGTCAAATGTCATTTGAAGGTAGGAAGCAAAAGCAAAAGTTAAATGAAAGTGTATCATTGGGCTGGGCATGGTGGCCCACACCTGTAATCCCAGCACTTTGTGAGACTGAGGTGGGAGGATCACCCGAGGTCAGGAGTTCGAGACCAGCCTAGCCAATATGGTGAAACCCCATCTCTACTAAAAATACAAAACATTAGCTGGGTGTGGTGGCGTGCACCTGTGATCCCAGCTATTCGGGAGGCTGAGGCAGGAGAGTCACTTGAACTCAGGAGGCGGAGGCTGCAATGAGCCAAGATCGCACCACTGCACTCCAGCCTGGACCACAGAGTGAGACTCCATCTCAATAAATAAATAAATAATAAATAAATAAATTTCTATCATTGGTGCCTTTCATCTGCTTGAGGGCTACATAGCTATGTTTTGGTATTAGAAATTGAGTACTTCAGAAATGAGGTTCCGAATTTTGGCATATAAACCTATTCTGTCTTGTTCCAACAAAATGAGGATAGGTACAGAAAAGGAAAAAAAAAAAACAACACTAAATTTCAAAGTAGAGGCCATAATGAAAAAAAAAATGTGATTACATGGGCTTTCAAGGTAAAGATTTTTCATGTAACCCATGCAGGAGAAAGTAATCAACCAACAAATATTGCACCTGCAGGCATAAAGAAAATAAAATACAAGAAAGTGTGCATTATTTTTTCAAGATCATTGGAGGATAAAGTTACCATCAAAGGGCCTTAGCTTAAATGACTATAAATTTGGATTCCCACCACACAGATGAAATAAGAAAAGTTTCTGCATCTGGAGAAAGAACCATGGAAATATGAGGCCGGCTGCAAAGATGTGTGTGCATCATTAAAGACCAGCACCGTGTAGCTTTCACCACTTGAGTTCTTGTGTTACTGCCCAGAAGGCATCCTTTGTCATCAGACTGGATCCTATTGTGGTGACATGCTATTGCTCTGGTCCTCTGAGAGTCAGAACTAAGTGACAATTCAAATGTGATCACTTAAAAGCCACATGACAGATAAAAGCACACACAGGTCCATATGGGAACTCTAATTTAAAACTTAAAATAGAAGGCGTACATTAAAAGGTTGGTTCGGACTTTTTAAATGAGAGAATTCCTAATGGTAATTCCTAAAAAATATATTTCATCAGGCTTGCTATTTTAGGGAAATATTTATTCTTGTCTTGTTCTACCAAGGATTTGAAAACAAATGTAATTGGGATGCTGGTTTCACACTGCCCTAAATAGGCTATATGTAATAGGCATGAAATAGTTAAACAACACCCAAGCCTCTATTTAATTAACTAAGCTCTGCCACAGGAGGTGGGTACTACACAGAGAGAATATTTCAGTGACTGACGAGAAACAATCTCCTATGGACTCAGTGTGTGTGCCCTATCCCCAACAAATTCATATTTTGAAATCCTAACCCCCAGTGTGATGGTAATAGGAAATAGGGCCTTTGGGAAATAATTAAGCCATAAGGATGGGGTTCTTATGAATGGAATTAGTGCCCTTACCAAAGAGACCCAGAGAGCTCCTTCTCCCTTTCAGCTACGTGAGGACAAGCAAGAAAATGGCCGTTATGAGCCAGGAAGAAGTTCCTCACCACACGCTGAATCTGCTAATGCCTTGATCTTCAACTTCTCAGCCTCCAGAACTGTGAGAAATAAACGTTGTTTAGGCCACCCAGTCTCTGGTATTTTTGTTTTAGCAGCCTGAATGGACTAGGACACAATCACGGAAGAGAAAAAAAAAAGATATTGGAGCAATAATAGCATCTTCCAGGCAGGGCGCAGCAAGGATGGTGCTATAATTTTCTCTCCCTATATTTCCCTATCCATTCTTTTGTAGCACCCTGAGCAGGCAAAACAGAAAGTATTTCTCAGGCATTTTGGAGGAGTTATATCAGGAACACATTCTCCCACATAGACTTGTATAATAGCCTTGTATACTATATGTGTGTAAAAATGTACACAATATACATTGTATACAAGCTCTAACAGCACACATACAAAAAAAATCGAGAGAATTAGAAATGCTGATTCTAAACCCTTGAGGGAAAAAAGCTTCTTCTTCAAGAATTAAACTCTGAACAGATGCAGAGGACTACAGAAAGACTCTGCTGGGTCAACTTTAAAAGAAGTGACCAGTTCAACATGCATCATAAGTTGACATTACGGATTGGAGAAAGAGAACCAAGGTGATGCTAGAAGAGATTCTAGATAGAGACTAAGCTACCTGTCAAGCCATTCTTGACTAAACAATCATGAAAACTCTAGAAGAGAGCTGCTCAACTCAATGCTAGAACCATCTTAGATTTGTATGTAAGTTGTGGTTTGTCATTATATTCATATTTTATCAGAATGAATTGGATGTAATTCATAGGTTTAGTTCTTCTCAATATAGTATGCGTTTATCCTTATAAATTCTAGAGTTGAAGAGAATCCATTCAGGTGACATTTAGCACCTGTGAAATTAAAGAAAACAAACCAGCCCCCAGCCTAGTCCATAGAAACCCTGCCACCCTGGGGAACCAGAGAGGGGTCCAGCCACCCTCCCTGATACCTCAGCTCTTATAAAACTCATCAAGATGTTATGCCACTTAGGAGGTAGTAACTGTGTACCTGCTATTTAAAAACTAGTATTAAATAAGTAAATGTGACATTTAAAAAGCATAAATACATGCTCACAATGAAAGCAATGACTATCATTTCAAAAGCTGTGCAAAATTAGTCAGCTCTGCCCTTCACCAATTAGTGTTAATTCCTATCAATATGATCTAACGGGACTTAATTTCCTCAGCTATAATGAATGCAATTGTGAAGAGACTGAGTTAAGAATTGTCTAAACTGACAAAAGGCAAAATTGTAGTTGAAAGATTGAACACGGGGAGATTTTCGAATAGGAAACTTTTCTTATAAATCTCTGCTCAGCCATTTACTGATTGGTGTGACCTTGACACATTTCTTAGCCTCTCTAAACTGTATTTTCCCTGTGTTTAAAACAAGGAGAGTAGTTTACTATATACAGATTTGTTCATTTAAGAGGTGAGCTTTGCAAGACATCTCGCATAGGGGCCATCACAGAATAGATGTACAATAATAGGACATTCTCCTCACAAAAATGTACAGAACATCTACTAAGTGTCAGGTACTGTTCTAGAGGTTGACTATGTTTTCAGTGATCACATTCATGTTCAATAAACTAATAAAACCTACAAAATACATCTTTACATGACCAGATTATTAGGTTTTCCAGGAAAATAAAATATTAAAAGAGAATGTTGTATTTTGTTACTCACACAGAGGACAAATTACTTTCACTAATTCTGACTTTTTGAATATTTAGGGTTTTTTTTCTTTTTCCAGAAGTCATGATCACAAACAAAAGTTATGAAGACAGATCACAGAAAAGGAGGTGCAAATGGATTTTTTCTTTTTGAAAGTCTGAAAAGATGCTGGACTTCACTTTTTTTTTGAGACAGAGTTTCGCTCTTGTCACCCAGGCTGGAGTGCAATGGCACGATCTTGGCTCACTGCAACCTCCACCTCCCGGGTTCAAGTGATTCTCCTGCCTCAGCCTCCCAAGTAGCTGGGACTACAGGTGCCTAACACCACACCCAGCTAATTTTTGTATTTTTAGTAGAGACAAGGTTTCACCATGTTGGCCAGGCTGGTCTTGAACTCCTGACCTCAGGTAACCCACCCACCTCAGCCTCCCAAAGTGCTGGGATTACAGGCGTGAGCCACTGCGTCTGGCCTAGACTTCACTTATAAGAAGAGAAATGCAAATCAAAACTTGCTAAAATGACTTTTCACCTATCACGTTGACAAAGATGAAAAAGCATGATGACACAGAGACAAAGAGCATAATGAGAGGGAATGATGGGGGAACTGTGGCTCTGACACATAGGTGACACACAGGTATTAGGAGGGAATATTGTCCAAACTTCTAGAGGCAATTCTGTAACATTTATCAAATTTCAAATGCACTTTTTTACCCTTTAAGCCAGGGATTCTATTCTCTTTACTTACCTTACATGTTCAAGGATGTTTGTTGTAGCATTGTAAAGCAAACGATTAGAAATCACCCAAATGTCCATCAACAGAAAATAGTTTAAAATCTTAAATTTAAAATTAAAATAATACATTTCAGGATAAATCCATGCAACAGAATACTAGACAGCTATAAAAAAAGAATAAGAATGCCCTTCGGAACTGAAATGATTTGGAATAAGTTAAAAAAAAAAGTGGGGGGAAGGCAAAGGGACAGAGGGGTCTATAATATGCTACCATGTAGATAAATATATAAACATATTTGTTTGTGTATTTATAAAATATATCTGGAAAATTAGAAAAAAATTGTATTGTTTGCTGGAAGATGGTAGTGATAATATGGACTTCATTTTATACATTTTATATTTTGAATCTTTTATGTGCACTAAGATTTTAAGATCAAAAAAGTTAGAAAACTATGCAACAACCTAAAAATTAAATAAATTAAGTGATAATGGGATATTATACATAATAGGTGCCTTATAGAGATGGTCCTCTGAATCCAATTATAAGTAATCTAGACATGATTTAGAGTATACAGAAGGATGTGCATACCTTATATGCAAATATAATGCCATTTTATATAAGGCACTTGAGTAGTCACAGATTTTGGTACCCATGGTGGGGGGTCCTGGAACTAATTCCCTCAAGATATTGAGGGATGACTATAATTGCAACCGTATAAAACATATGAGAATATGAAAAGAAATAAACAAAAAAATTGAGATGGAATTACAGGCATTTAAAAACTATTTTCGCCAACATTTCTGTAATTATAAATAATATAAAAATCATAAAACCACTAAAAATAAAAATTTCACATACAACAATGTTATTTTATTTTTTTACAATATTAGCCTAATTATGATTTTTCTTATTTAAAGTAAAGCAAAATGGATCTATCTTTAAATGTTTCACTCTTGGGAAGAAAAAAGCAATGCCCTACTGATATGGTTTAGCTGTGTCCCCACCCAAATCTCATCTCGAATTGTAGCTCCCACAGTTCCCACATGTTGTGGAAGGGATGTAATTGAATCATGGGGGTGGGTCTTTCCCATGCTGTTCTTATGATAGTGAATAAGTCTCATGAGATCTGATGGTTTTATAAATGAGAGTTTTCCTGCACAAGTTCTCTCTTGTCTGCCACCATGTAAGATGTGCTTTTCACTTTCCACCATGATCGTGAGGTCTCTCCAGCCACATGGAACTGTAAGTCCATTAAACCTCTTTTTCTCTATAAATTACTCAGTCTCAGATACGTCTTTATCAGCAGCATGAAAACAGACTGATACACCTATCCTTCTTTTTTTAAATTTCAACTAAACTCATTCTAACTCAGAATTATTTATACCTGTAATTGTGAGCTTTGGATTTCACTAACTTTGTTGTAGCCTAGAACAGCAGACTCAAAAGGGCTCTTTCTTACAGGGTTAATTTATGGTAGTCCATCAGCTATGTGTGGTCTTAGAAATTCATTTTCTCCTGCTGCACATTTTCTAAATTAATGAACCTATTTTATACACTGATTAGTAATAAGACTACTGTATGTTGTATTCCATTTAGAATGTCAACGTACAAGGTAGAAAACAGGCACGAGCTGTTTCGTATTAATTATGGAACCTATGGACCCCCCAGCCACTGAGGAATTGAATGAACTTAGAACTCACCAAATGTACTTTCTAAAAGGATAACATCCAAGTGTACTCTTAAGAATAGTATCTTTAGGAATTGGGAAGGAAATTACCACTATGTAACACAGTTTCTTTCTTGGCATTTAAATAACTTTACAGTCTGTTGGTTTCCTTTTTTTCTCTTTTCTGGATTATATCTAAATTTAATATTGAAGACAGCACTTAGCATTTCTCTGGCCTAATCTTATTTTCCATGATAAATGTGTGCATTTGCCTCAATTACCTTAGGAATTACTAGAGATTGCTTCAGAGTTTTTCCTGCACTTTAATGTTCTGCCTTCTTTTGCTCATTATTGTGATCACATACAATTTTGTAGCTCTATTGCTTGAAGAGATTTCACAAAAAAAATTTTAATAAATGTCATGTGCAATATATTTGCATGAATTGCCTCATGAATTTGAAATTCCAGAAGCTATAACTCTGTTAACTGAAATACTTTAACCTGGATCTCAATATGTGAAAAATCATTTAAGGCTGAATTGGCGTCAGCATAAAACTCTTTGAAAATAGCCTAAAGTAATGGTGAGTTCTGGAACTAGGGCCAAAACATTATTCATTCTGTGCCTTTAAAGAAAGGCTGTGGCTTTTTGTTTATTTATATGTATATTACACATACTACTAAAGAAAAATAAAATTTTAACATTAAGTACATTAAAAACAACGAAGACAAAGATGATTAAATGTCTTATATCTCTGAACCACGTTAAGTCACGGGATTTCTCACCCATCAAGACACAATGTGAGCTTCCACCCTAAAGCAGAAGGAGAAATATGACTAAAGGGAAATCCCTACTACAGGCCAGATATGGTGGCTCACCCAGTGCTTTGGGAGGCCAAGGTGAGAGGATTGCTTGAGGCTAGGAGTTCTGAGACCAGCCTAGGCAACATAGTAACACCTCATCTCTACAAAAATAAAAAATTTAAAAAGCTGGGCATGGTGGTATGTGGCTATAGTCCTAGCTACTTGGGAGGCTGAGGCAGGAGGATCACTTGAGCCCAGAAGTTTGAGGCTGCCATGAGCTATGATCATGCCACTGCATTTCAGCCTGGGCAACAGAGAGAGACTGTCTCTTAAAGAGAGAGAGAGAGAGAGAGAGAGAGAGAGAGAGCGATTCCTACTATCCTTACTACAAACTAATACAAAGAAGAAAAGTGAATCCTTTACACCACAGGTTGATAAATTAAAGCCTGAGGGCCAAATAGAGCCTACAACCTGTTTTTTGTAAATAACGTTTTATTGGAACACCACATTCATTTGTTTATGCATGATCTACGGCTGATTTCATGATACAGGGGCAGAGTTCAGTAGTTACAACAGAAAACATCTGGCCTCCAAAGCCCAGAATATTTGCTACCTGGCTATTTACAGAAAAATGTTGCCAATTTCTGTCCACTTAGTGGGCTTGTTCAAAAGAAGGAGATAAGGTTTAGCAATCCTGGAGACTTGGGATGCAGAAAATCAAATTACTAGCATCATTTTTAATAGGAGAGAAAGAGTTGGGGTATAATCCTTAATTTATCAGAGGATTCCGCTGTTCTTCTTATAACATATTGGAGTACTGGATAAGGAGTATTGTGACATTTTTCCTTATGAATATGAATTGTGTGTATAAATTGTACAGTTGACAATGTATGCTTTAATAAATACTTAGAGACGTATAGTATAAATAGATGTACAGATACATGGCTGAGAAAGCAGACACCAGAAATGCTTGGCATAAGCTATGGCTGAGACGATAGCCAGAAAAAATGATGTGAACTATCAAGTTAGAATCATTGAACAAAGCAGGCATTCTAGAGAAAAGCAAAGATCGCTGTGGCGGCGTCACGGATAAGCCTCCACCTTGTTAGAGGCTGGGACCATTAATTCAGACTTCTGACAACCCCTTCATTTATTGCTACTATGCAAATACGAGGAAAGAAACATTTTTTAGAAGGAAAGAACAACTCTACCAACTAATTCCGTCTCAGGATTTCTTGAAGCTCACCTGACTATGCTTTAATCTATCTAGGAGCCCCAGAAAGCTACTTCACACCCATCAGGCAAGCTTAGAGTCATTGAAAGCTATACCTTTACTCTCCCTCTTCATAGCTCCTTTTTTTGTACCCTGGGTTGAGTAACAATAATAAATCACCTGTGAAATACTTCTGACTTTGTGCTTATTAGTAAAATGTCTTAGGGCATTACTGTCTGCTTTGGAGAACAAGATAAGAAATATTAATTAAGGTTTGAAAATCTAAACCTAACTAATGGTTCTCTAATTCTGACCATTATAAAACACATTATTATTGCTATGATAACATTTGTATCGTACTTGACGGGCTCTAGACCAGTTTCCTATTGTCCTAATCTACTAAGAGTCACTTCACTGAGAACAACATTTTCACCACCAGATCAGGTCAAGAGACCCACACTTTGCAGAGTGGGAAGCAGAAGCTCCATGTGGTTCAATTACATTCCCAAGATTGCCCTGGTCTGTATCAAGTAAAACTGATTGACTTGTAATCAGTCATGAAGCCTCCAAAAAGTCCAGAAAAACAAACTCCTGGCTGGGTGCATTGGCTCACGCCTATAATCTCAGCACTTTGAGAGGCCGAGGCCCGAGGCCCGAGGATCACTTGAGGTCATGAGTTCAAGACCAGACTGGCCAACATGGCGAAACCTTGTCTCTACTCGAAATACAAAAATTAGCTAGGCGCAGTGGCACGTGCCTGTAATCCCAGCTATTTGGGAGGCTGAGGCAGGAGAATCACTTGAACCCAGGAGGCAGAGGTTGCAATGGGTCAAAATTGCACCACTGCATTCCAGCCTGGGTGACAGAGCGAGACTCTGTCTCAAAAAGAAAAAAGAAAGGAAAAACAAACTTCTATAAACTGATGGCTTCACAATGCATTATAAATGCTATATCTGGACTGAACTGTGTTTCCCCAAAATCCGTATGTTCAAGCCCTAACCCACAATGTGACTATACTTGGAGATAGAGCCTAGAAAGAGGTAATTAAGGTTTAATGAGGTCAGAACCGTAGGGCCCTGGATTAGTGTTATCATAAAAAGAGGCATCAGAGAGTTTATTCTCTCTCTGCCTCCACTATATGAGGACGCAGCTAGAAGGCTCAGGAAGAGAGTTTTCACCAGGAACCAAATCAGCGGGCACCTTGGTTTTAGACCTCCTGGCCTCTAGAACTGTGGGATATAAATTTCTGTTGTTTAAGCCATCCAATCTGTGATCTTTCATTATGGCAGCCTGAGCAGACTAAGACACATTGCTAAGATTAACATTAAGGTGAGGAAAATTCTGGAAAAAAACAGAGAGTCTTTGGATACCATACAATCTAACTGGATAACAATATAAACTCAAAATACTGGCAAAATAAAAAAGGAGAAGAGGTGAAATATCTTCTTGTAATTGCTCCAAAACTATCTATTCAAGACATACAACTCAGAAGACACACAGACAGGGTTAAAATAGACGACGGTGAGTTGCGTATCTGTAAAGCAGGAGCACTGTTGGGGATTGGCTGCTGAGACATGAATGTGTATGTTGTCTAAATCTCTTACGACAACTTGAGTGACCTGTACTTAGAAAAGCAGCCCCTGACATTCAAGAGCTGGCCTGGCGCTATCAACGAGGACTTGATGTCCCCCTATCAGACATAAACAATTTCGTAGAACATCGACAGCAGACAAGGCCACTCTGTGACCATGACGGATCAGGACAAAAACAAGAAAACCCCATAACCGTGTCTGAGCACAGACAAATTATGAACATTGTCCAAGATGCAAGATGCGTGACACCCCCTTTCCCGGCTAATATGAGCATCTGCTGCTGTTTGACCAGTTATGGCTTTAACCTCAGTCTAGTCTGCCCCATATACAGATATAATCGCTCTATCAAGATACCCACTCATAGAATCAGGAAGCATACCCCTGCTTCCTGACAACATCTGATTCAGAGCAAAGCTTCCAAAAGTCCTCCCCAAATCACCTAGCACAAGCCCAAATCCTTTCTGTCTTTTCCAACACCCACTGGCTGAGACTCTCCACAGTCCTCCATTCTCTGCCTGCAAGGAGTAACAGACCAATGTATTCAACTACATTGTGTTCCTAGAGGTCACAGACTGAAGAGCATTGACTAGGGTAGCTGAACAGTGTGGCCCTGACTCATACTTCCCCATTTTGTTTGTCTTAGAAAAGTTCACCAGGGGATGAATATACTTTAAAAACTAAAGACTGGGCCCAGTGGTTCACGCCTGTAATCCCAGCACTTTGGGAGGCTGAGGTGGGCAGATCAGGAGGTCAGGTGTTCGAGACCAGTCTGGCCAATATGGTGAAACCTTGTCTCTAGTAAAAATATAAAAATTAACCGGGCGTGGTGGCGTGCACCTGTAGTCCCAGATACTTGGGAGGCTGAGGCGGAAGAATCGCTTGAATCCAGGAGGCAGAGGTAGCAGTGAGCCCAGATAGCGCCACTGTACTCCAGCCTGGGCAGTGGAGCAAGACTCTGTCTCCAAAAAACAAACAAACAAACAAATAAACAAACACTAAAAAAGCTCAGAATTGTAAAATTTAGAATCCTATTGTCAAGTTTTGTTCAGTTTGTTTTTGTTTTTGAAACAGGGTCTCACCCTGTTGCCCAGGCTGGGATGCAGTGGCACGATCATGGCTCACTGCAGCCTCGACCTCCCAGGCTCAAGTGATCCTCCCACCACAGCCTCCCAAGTAGCTGGGACCACAGGTGCATGCTACCATGCCCAGCTAATTTGTAAAGTTTTTTTGGTAGAGAAAAGGTCTCATAATGTTGCCCAGGCTGGTCTTGAACTCCTAGGCACAAGTGATCCTCCCACGTCAGCCTCCCAAAGTGCTGAGATTACAGTCATGAGCCACCATGCCTGGCAGTTTTCTTCTTTTGTTTTAAAGTGAGACAGAAATCAAACTGATATACCAAAGGAGTTCATCACACTGAAATTTAAACGACTGTGAGGCTCCTGCACAGTCAACAGCAATCCTATTTACTGTCTGTATTATTACATGTCAGAGGTATGAATCAGATTAACAAATTAAATTGCCTCAAATGTGAGTTTTTGTATTAATGCCATCGGTGAAGGCATTTGCCATTTTTTGCTCATATTAGCCAGGAAAGGGGATGTCATGCACCTTGTGGCTTGGAAAGTGTTCATAATTTGTCTGTGCTCAGACACAGTTATGGAGTAGTCTTGTTTTTGTCCTGATCCACCATGATCAGAGTGGCCTTGTCTGCTGTCGATGTTCTACGAGATTGTTTATGTCCAACGGGGGACATCAAGGCCTGGTTGATTTCACCAGGCCAGCTCTTGGATGTCAGGGGCTGCTTTTCTTCTTTCTCAAGTAAAGCTCACTCAAGTTGGAGTAGGAGGTTTGAATGTCCAGCACACCCTCTCCATTCTCCTCCCGTTTTCTGGCTAACAGAACCTCTCTTTCCTGCAGGTGGTTTGTATGGACTAATGAACCTCAACAACACTCATTTAGCCAATGAAAAATCATTTATTATTATGCTAATTTATGAATTCACCAGTGGAATTGTAAACTTTTGTCTAAGATCACCCAAAAGTGAACCATCCCTGAAGCATGGGTTCTGATTAGGGCCTTCAAATGCTACCTAACCATCACTATGGTATAGATTGAAATTAATTTACATTTGCACACATCACATTGTTCACACAGAGAATAAAACATCATCAAACATTAATTGTATGAAAACAATAAATCTGACATATTATCTAGAAAATTTTCATGCATTCTGAATCTTTGAACATACCACAAAAATGGGATCATTGGCGGCTGAATGTGGCAAAGCGTTTGTCCCATTCAGGAAGGAATGAACCAAATTATGAAGGCTCATCACTTGAGAATCCAGAGTCCCATCTGCTTTATCAAACCCTTCCAAAGCATTCCTAGGAGAAACAAGTATATCAGTGACAACTGACAAAGACTGATAAAGGTCTCTTTTTTGTTGTTTTCAGCCTAGATGATAGTTGTCTAATTTGAGATTGGGTAGGGATATGGGAAGCTCTGTCATAGCAAATTGACCAAGAATTAGCCCCAAACTTTAATGATAATCCTCTGTAAGGGGAGAGAACTTCTAAGCAATGCTATTTCTGAATTATATCTCTTTTGTGTACTGTATGACAACCTCATACCTGTCTCTCATTCCCTTGGAGAGCAGGCTGTATGTTTTCTTCAGATATTTATTGCCAGGGTTCAGTACCATGCCAAGCAGATTGATTGTGATCAATAAATTCTTTTATTTAACATATAATCTGATATTTATATTTCTCAACCAAATAGACCTTCAGCTTGACTGAAGGTCCAGCTACTCAGGAGGCTGAGGTAGGAGGATCACTTGAGCCCAGGAGTTTGAGGTTACAGTTAGCCATGATTGTGCCACTGCACTCTACCCTAGGTGACAGAGCGAGACCCTGGCTCTAAAAAAAAAGAAAAAAGAAAAAAATTTTCTACCGCCATAAAAAGACTTTAAGAATTATGAGAGATAGGTTTATAAATAAGATTTTAAACAAAGATGGGTCCAAAAAGGGGATGGTAGATAGATTAAAGATCTTCTCCAAAACTGGATTCTCTCTCTGTCTTAACTGTGTTTAAAGTAGACAATTTGTATGGGCCTGGGGCAGGGCAGGCTGAACTCAAATGTAGAGGTTGTGCTAAGTGTAGCATGGCTCAGAGTCTGCCGAGGTTGGACACAGCCTTCAGAGTAGTGCCAAAGGTGGGGGAAGGGTAACATTTAAGGTTGTTTTGAAAAGGAGGATGAATTAGTTTTTCATTGTGACAAAAGTGCTATTAAAACAGATTGCATTTTCTATATGTTTGAGTTAGGGGAGTTGTTCTCAAAATGCAGTGCTCAGACCACCTTAACTGGCATCATTTGGGATTTGGTTAGAAATGCAAGTTGTTAAGACACAGCCTACATCTACTGAATCAGAAACTCTGGGAGCAGGGCATGAAATATGTGTTTTTCGTTGGTGATTTTGAGATGTGCTTAAATTCTAGGCCTACCTCTACAGGTACATACCACCACACCTGGCTACTTTTTTATATTTTTTTGGAGACAGGGTCTTGCTCTGTTGCCCAAGTGGTCTCAAACTCCTGGACTCAAGCAGTCCTTCCGTACTGGCCTCCCAAAGCACTAGGATTACAGGCATGAACACCATGCCCAACCTGTGGTGGAAGATTAATAGTTGGTCTTTAAATGTTAAGTATTGTAATGTCATTGCTGTGCTATGATTTGAGTTGAATTTAGTCTGCAATACTCCTCTGAGATCTCAGACCCCACTATTAAGTTCTATGGCTGATAAATTTCTAATATCAACATTTTAAAAAATAAGAAAGGAAAGAGAAAGAGCATGGACATTGAAAAAACACTATATTTAATGAACTACCCTGATTCCAAAGACTGGACCTATTAATGTACTGCAATTAGAAATACAAAAGATGGTTTTGAACAGCTAAGTTAGAAGGTATTAAAACCACATTGTTAGTCATAGTAGATGGGTAAAGACTTTCCTCACACCAATCCCTTGCTAACTTCTCTCGTTAGGCCTCTCTCCATCACTTAGCTTCGTAGACAACCCCCAAAACCTGGGTTTCCTTCCAGTTCTTTACAATCACAGGCATGAAAACCTGTACTGTACAGGCAGGTCCAGCAGAGCTCAGAGCACCCACCTGAAACTGAAGGTAGAGTTCTGGAAGAAGGGAGGATTGTCAAACTTCTGGAGAGACAGGCAATCTCGTATGTCTTTTAAGGTTGGCAATTTCATGCTGTTTCTTCCCATTTGATTTCTTCTCAGCAAACCTTCATAGGTTCCATTGCACAAGGTGACCCAGTGGTTGTAGTCATCCAAGCTAAGATTTGTAATAAGATTTAAAATAATATATGTTGGCTGGGCACGGTGGCTCACATCTGTAATCCCAGAACTTTGGGAGGTTGAGGCAGGTGGATCCTTTGAGGCCAGGAGTTTGAGACCAGCTATGGCAAAGCCCCGACTCTACTAAAAATACAAAAATTAGCTAGGTGTGGTGGTGTGTGCCTGTTGTCCCAGCTACTCAGGAGGCTAAGGCAGGAGAATCGCTTGAACCCAGGAGACAGAGGCTGCAGTGAGCAGAGATCATGCCACTGCCCTCCAGCCTTAGTGACAGAGTGAGACCCTGTCTCAAGAAAAAAAAAAAATCCCCCAAAACAAAAAATGATATGTTTTAACTTATGCACAGTATTATAAATTTGGCCAAGCAAATCAATCAGGGTCACAATCATGGTAAAATTGTACTACAATTACTTTACCAGAGTTAACAATATGCGGTAAAAAGTACTATACCTGAAAGTCATTATGGGTCGAGAAGTTTCAAAAATGTAGATGCACAAAATATGGACATGGGCATAAATATGAATAATCATTACCATTCTGTTGGAAAGACAGTGAGAGGGTTTACAAGGCAAGATGACTCCTATTGTGTGCATTTGAATCTTGAGTAACTGAAGGGAGAATAGGGTGGTTCATATTATGCTGAGCTAAGCCAGTTTTGGCAGAAGTGACATGTAAAGCTACGAAAGCATTTAAGGCAAACTGAAGGCAAACAGGGGAGGTCAGAGTAAAAGCGGATGAAAGTACACAAAGGGGAGACATTAGAAGAAATGCTGTGTTGGAAAATGTTCCAAGGTAGTGGAGTATCATTAGTTATGTGCTCAGCATGGGCTGAGAAGGTCCCATGTCCGTAAGACATTATATCCTACATGGCTGCTGTGGCCTGGATTCCACCATCAGAATAGTATTTCTTTCTTTCTTTTTATTTATTTTTTCTTTTTTAATTTAGAGATAGGGTCTCACTCTGTTGTACAGGCTAGAGTGCAGTGGCATGATCACAGCTGACTGCAGCCTTGAACTCCTGGGCTCAAGTAATCCTCCCGCCTCAGTCTCCCCAGTAGCTGGGACTACTGGCTAACTTTTTTTTTTTTTTTTTTTTTTTTTGAGACAGAGTCTCACTCTGTAGCCCAGGCTGGAGTACAATGGCACACTGCAACCTCCACCTCCTGAGTTCAAGCAATTCTCCTACCTCAGCCTCCTGAGTAGCTGGGACTACAGGCACATGCCACCACGTCCAGCTAACTTTTGTATTTTTAGTAGAGACAGGGCTGTCGGGCTGGTTGGTCACCATGTTGGTCAGGCTGGTCTCGAACTCGTGACCTCAGGTGATCCACCTGTCTCGGCCTCCCAGAGTGCTGAGATTACAGGCGTGAGCCACCGTGCCCAGCTAGGCTAACTTTTCAAACTTTTTGTGGAGACAGGGTTTCACTATGTTACTCAGGCTGGTCTCGAAGTCCTGGCCTCAAGTGATCCCCCTGCCTTGGTCTCCCAAAGTGCAGACCATTATTTCACTGGCAGAGATAAAAATTTAAAGATGTTATTGTGAGGGTTTTCATGAATTAGGGATAGGACCGAGTATGTGAGAATATAATCAGCACATCCACAGGGATGAAAGAGGCCAGGACCTAAACACTAAGCTGAAAAAGGTCTCCAAGGCCTCCCAGGCAGCATTTCCCAAAGTGGATTCCAATGGGATGTCCGGTGAAGTAAGAATTCCAGGGTTAGGCTCCTCTTGAAAAAGAATATCACATTTATCTATGGAAAGCTTGACGACATTCTAAAAATTTAAAAACCTTTTAAACTCAGCCTTCTCTAAATTGACCTGATGACAGAAATCTCTTTTCACATACCATCCACTACTATTCCAAGGTATGGTGGGAAATGGCGCTTGATGGAATTAAGCTCAGTCACAGAAAAAGCACTGATGATGTCCCTGCTCGTGGAGCACTGTTCTGAGCACTGTAGGAAATGCACAGGATATGGAAGATGAAGTCCCTGCTAGCTGGGCATGGGCCCCTCAAAACGCACACCTACGCAGGCTCAGGGTGTTGGCAGTGAAGCCTGGGGGCCGGGGGAGCCACAGCTTTGTGCCCTGGAGCAGTCTAAGGACCTGGGAGGAAAGACAGAGCAGTGGGGTTAAAAACATGCGGATTTTGAGGCTGGGTGAGGTGGCTTACACTTGTAATCTCAGCACTTTGGGAGGCCGAGGCAGGCAGATTACATGAGGTCAGGAGATCAAGACCATCCTGGCAAACATGGTGAAACCCGGTCTCTACTAAAAATACAAAAATTAGCTGGGCGTGGTGGCGCATGCCTGTAATCCCAGCTACTCAGGAGGCTGAGGCAGGAGAATTGCTTGAACCAGGGAGTCAGAGGTTGCAGTGAGCCGAGATCACGTCACTGCACTCCAGCCTGGTGACAGAGTGAGACTCCATCTCAAAAAAAAAAAAAAGGAGGAAAAAAATGAATAAAGAAAGGTGAGGTGAGGAGCCTCTTGGGAAATTTTTTGCTGAAATGTGTTCCAGGTGTTCCAGGACAGAGAAACAAATTCAAGGAGTCTTTGAGGACAGAACTCTTCATGGGCTGCAGGCCAGGCCACTGACCTATGTATGTAGTCTTTAGTATGTCACAGATCATCCTTCCCCGGCTGGCCCCAAGCCCCTGTCCTCCTCAACTCACCAGCATCCTGTGACCCAGCCATACCGGGCTGTTTCCAGAGAATTATCTAGCTTCACACATGATGTTCCTCCACCAAGGACCCACCCACTGCCCTCCCACACTCCCCTCACCCTCCTCTACACCTCAGGTCTGTGCCCCTCCCCTTCTCAGAGCCATCATCTCTGCCTCTTGGGGACTTGCCCAGACTCTCTTCTTGTCTTTGTGTATACATCTATTACAGTACTTCCCACACTCAATTGTAATTTACTTACAAGAAATCTATCTCATTAATACAAGATAATATTCAAAAGGGAGGTTTTATTTCATTCATCTTTGTATTCCCGGCAGTACCACATCACATGGGATATGATTGGTGCTTAGCAAATGTTGATTGAATGCAAGAACTACTCTTAATTTGATTAGGTTGATGCAAAAGAAATTGTGGTTTTTGCTATTACTTTTAAAGGCAAAAACCGCAATTACATTTGCACTAATCTGATAAAACTAACCTGATCTCAAAATGATGGCCAAGCATAATCAATTCACAAATGTGATTTTGATATATTTATTTTTTTAATTAAAGAGCTTTGAATTTTTGAAATCCCACCTCCCACAGGAAAACTGTTTTTAGAAACATGTAAATAGGACACCACATGCATAAGAAACAGCACTATAAAGTGACTTCTCCTCCATGTCTCAGACATCAGAAAAGACAATCTCCGGATACCATTGCAGGTACAGGAGCCATTACCTATCACAGACAGTTTCCCAGCTGGAGAATCTTGAGTTCCGACTAATCAGAGTCGGATCGTCTGGTCTCGCTGCCCCAAACAGCTGGTCTGTACACACATCACACTCGTTCCTCCCAGTGGCAAAGTTCCAGTAGGGCAAAGCAAAAGACTCATTGCCAATGAGTTGCTAAAAGCAAAGGGCAGGCCTAGTCATTTAATCCATGCCACCAGATACAACAAGAAAGCATACAAGGCAAAGACTGATATGTATCTGAACCAAATGTCTACCAAGACAAAGAGTACCGGATGGATAAATGAATGAAGAAACTGTGACATAAATCAGTGTGTGTATATTTTATATATATATATATATATATACACTGTGTACAATGGAATATTATTTAGCCTTTAAAAAGGAGACCCGGCCATTTGCGACAATGTGAATGAATCTAGAAGACATTGTGCCAACTGAAATAAGCCAGATACAGAAAGAAAAACACTGCACTATTTCACTTATATGTGGAATCTAAAGAAAAGAAGAAAAAAGAAAAAGAATGAATACATAGAGAGTTACATAGTAGTTATAAGGGACTAGGAGAAATGGGAAGATGTAGGCTGAAAGGTGCAAAGTTGCAGTTATGTAGGATAAATAACTCGAGGTCTGAGACTATAGTTAACGTTGTATTGTGTACTGGTGATTTGCCAAGAGAGTAGACCTTAGGTACTCTTACCACACACACACAAAAAGAGATATCTCTATGTGATGCTGAGTATGTTAATTTACTTTAGTACACTAATCACTTATCTTGTATGAGTATCAAGATAAGTATATCAAAACTCACACTGTATGCCTTAAATATATACAATAAATTTTTTAAAAAATTAAAAGAACTAAATGCATAGTTTTGACCTACCTGGAGATCTCTTTCCAGACACAACAAATGGTACCGGTGCCAGGTAACAAATGCCGGTCCTTGATGTGAGAAATCTATGGCCCTGTAGGGGCGTCCTGGTCCTGAAACAATTGGGAAACATATTAGAGATGACAGAATAGAATTTTTTAAAATGTTAAATCTTACCTGGGCTGTATCTATAGAGCCAATAAGTCCATGATGTTTTATAGTAGTAAGAAAAAAAAGTTTTGTTGTTATTTATCTCTCCAAAAGCAATAGTAATGACATGAATTTCAGAAGTAACTAGTACTTTTAGGATAAACCCTCCTTTATCTCTTAAAAGGTTGATTTCTAGCAGAGATCCAGGAAATTCAGGTGACTTTCAGCATTGGGAGCCCCTGATACATATTTAATTTGTAAGCAACAATCCATTCAGGTGAAATAGACTATCCAAAAGAATAGATCATTAAGACCTAAATGAAATATATTTTTAAAGGCATTTGCTAACCTATGCTTCACAAAGATATACATTTAAAATGGAGGGATTAATTAATAATATTGTAACTTCAACTGCACTTAGTCCTAATGCAGTATTTATGTAACCAAAAAGAACTTTCGCGTATTTTGCCTCACCCATCAATCTGTTATAACTACTAGCTGACAAGCATGTTCGCTGAGACCAGAAGAGAGAAAAATACATTCAAGCCATTTAGGCTGGACACTGGAACTGCCAATTTTAGTGAAAAGCTCTGGACGATTTAATGACCTCCTTACTGCCTGGTCCATCCTTCTTCCCTTTTTCATAACAGCTTTGATGGTTATGTGGAAACTTTAGCTAACTTTAGTTCTTGTCCAAAATACCTATAACAACTTCAGAGAGCTGAACAGACATGAATATAAATTTAATTCGTAGCTATGACCAGAAACTATGACTTTCTTTTCCTCTTGAGAGAGTACCCTCTCATAAAGCAATAATTCCTCAGAGTGATAACAGGAAAACTATAAAGGTTTATAGCCAAAAGAGCCTCCTTATCTATCGATAAAGACAGACAGATGCTTACCTGTAAGGCAAGTTTTAAAAGACTCACACTGAGAAAAGCACTGCTGTCCCTGATGTTGGCCACACAGCCCTTTTTCATGTTCAATTCAGAGCAAGGTTTCAAATTCTCAGAACCCAACAACAAGAGGGTATCAAGTGAAGGGGAACAAGTGATGAGCAGAAGGATGAACCTGTCCAAATCAGAATCTTGCTCTTCAAAGTGAGCTTGATGTCTTCATTCATCCTGACCCCAATGAAGGACCCCAAAAATGAGGAGAGGTGCACGTGCAGCCATGCATTCAAGAACTGCTATGGGAACAATCTAGGATGGAGTCAAGCCCTCCTGGAATACATTGGTGTCTATGGCTTTCCTTTGACTGAAAAATAAGGACAAAGCTGAACCTACTTGATCCATGAAGTTTGTAACAGACAACCCCCTCATTCCAAGTCCTACCCAGACCCCAATTTTTAAGACTTGGAAGGGCAGGTCACCAATTTCTCAAGCATCCAACATGACTGTGTTGCAAACAGCTAAGCAGCAGAAACCGTACATTGCTGTGGCTAAGCTTGTTCTTTTCCTTGACAATAAAGCTCCAAGAAACCTGGGGATTCCGGACCATGCAGGAGTACCATAAATGATTATCTGAAAGTCTATCATGTGATAGACTGTCTAAAATCCATCCAAAGTAGATCCTGTGAGTTTAACAAGATGCCCACTCCCAACATGAGCACTCTAATTCCGCACAAAGAAGCTTCATGTGCCTTAGCACATGTTCAGTTAATTCCTCTAATTTGGAGAAAAGGTCAGAGAGGGCTTCCATGGCCAGATTCGCAAATGTTTTCTTCTGAAATCAAAAGGAATTCGCCTCCACCTCACCAACTCACATCTTTGATGATTAACAGCTTCACAGAGAAAAGTTTACACTTTGAACCAAGAACATACGGTAGAGGAGAGAACATTTAAAGTGTCTGCAACCAATGCACAGGAAGAGACTGCTTCTTTCTAACTCCAGGCGGTATTTGATAATTCTATGACTTTCATAAACCTAAGGCTGCCTTGTGGTTGCTCTCTTAATTAACTTGCATGAAATTACTTCCCACTGCCATACCCTCAACCCAATCACAAACCTGTAATAATATACCTTCAGCCAAGGAAAAAACCCACCTAATAATGTGTCTCTAACAGAATAATAATGGAGCCACACAAAAAAATCATAAACACTGCAGTTGGCAAACTGCGGCTGGGTTCCATTGGGCCCAAGCAGGCCCAGCCAGTGTTGTGTGGTGATCACGTAGTCGGGGTGTACGCTCTTCTTCGCTAGATCTAAGGCGCCCAAGAACTGCTCTCTTTCCTGAGGACTCAAGGAATGGATGTTCTGCCGAATCACCGGTGGTTTCTTCCGCTCGCAGTTGGGACCGGTCCAGCCAAACTTGCAGTCTCCACAATTATAGCCGGCAAAGTTTCCTAGTTCACAAAACAGAAAGATGGAAAGGAAGTGGGTTTATGTCGTTTGGAAGACATTTCTGAATTTGTACTCTGAAATTTGAATGGAAGAGAAGATGAAGGTGCTTACACAAAGGCAAAGGAAGTCAATTTTCCTCCCATGGTCTCCTCTTAAATGTTTCTATCTCCAAGTGGACTAAGCACTAGAGAGTTTCCTAGACACATTCCCAGCAAAGAAACAGGACATGAAATACACTGTATACTGCAATGAGCTAAACCGTGTCCCTCAAGTCCTAGCCCCAGTATACCTCGTATGTGACTATATTTGGAGATAGTGTCTTTAAAGAGGTAATTAAGGGTAAATGAGGTAATTAGAGTAGGCCCTAATCCAATATGACTGGTGTCCTCAAAAGAAGAGGAAATTTGGACATAGTTTTGGAAGGAAGACCACATGAAGACACAGGGAGAAGACAGCCATCTGCAAGCCAAGGAGAGATCCCTCAGAGGAAATCAACTCCCTGATCTCAGCCATCCAGCCTCCAGAACTGTAGGAGGGTGAATTTCAGTGTTTAAGCTGCCCAGTCTGTGGGATGTTGTTACGGCAGCACTAGCAGACTCATGCACACACTCCTTCCTCCCAGGATCGCAGGGGTGTCTCCTCCTGCGTCCGCTCCACGCCCACAAAAAGGGATGACACAGAACAGTTCATTGATTTAGAGAAGGAAGAAAATACACAGCAAGCTAAAGATGAAACCAAAATAAATACATGGCTTGGCCCGGTGGCTCACGCCTGTAATCCCAGCACTTTGGGAGGCCGAGGCGGGCAGATCACTTGAGGTCTGGAGTTCGAGACCAGACTGGCCAACATGGTGAAACCTCGTTTCTACTAAAAATACAAAAATTAGCGGGGCGTGGTGGTACATGCCTGTAGTCCCAGCTACTGCAGAGGCTGAGGCAGGAGAATGGCTTGAACCCGGGAAATGGAGGTTGCAATGAGCCGAGATCATGCCATTGTACTCCAGCCTGGGTGACAGAGCAAGACTCTGTCTCAAAAAGAAAGAAAAGAAAGAAAGAAAGGAAGAAAGGAAGAGAAAGAAAGAGAGAGAGAAAGAAAGAAATACATAAATTAACTGATTTCTAGGAATTTAGAAGAAATCTCACATTTAAAAAGCTGACTTATTTCACAAAGTTGACAGCATTAAGACAAAATCAACGGAAGCTGTCAAGTCCTCAGGGTGAATCAGTAGCCATGATGTCAGGAAGTACAAACCACCACAGGATTTCTGTCAGCTGCACAAAGCTCCCTGCTTTCTCAAAGCCCAGGGAAGGAGGACAGGACTAATAAGATCAAGCTCTGGGCATGTCTCTGATCAGCATCTAAAGTTTACATCCTTGTAGCTTGCCCCAGACTTTTCCCTTCTTAGCCTTCCAACTTATTGCCTTTGGGTATGACCAACATTTCATTCCTTAGGTTAGAGGGTAAAATTTAAATATCATTAGAGCACAAGATTGAAATGAAAGGGGATGATAATGCTTATCTCCCAGAAGATTAAAGGGATTACGTAAAGCATTTAAAGAGGGTGACCAGCTCACTTACTCCTCCTCCTCTACCTCATGCCCTAGGCCTATTTGCTTGCTTTTCCTTCTTCCTGGAACACTTTTCCCTCACTGTCTCCCTAAATTCCTCTTTACCTGCGTGATCCATTTCTCCTTTAAGCTTCACGTTGGTGCTCTCTAAGGTCATTCTTGATTCCAAAGGTCGGGGTTCGGGTCAGTTACTTCCTTGCACTTCATACATCCCCTTTCTTCACATTTATTTACACTGATTGTAAACATCACTACACTTGTTTCAGCTCCAGGCAGCTGTAAGGCAGTGAACTCACTGCCTAGGCCTGTGCTTAGCCTTGTTCAAAACAAATGTGTGTTGAGTGAATAACAGAAGTATCGAGCATGTAGCAGATGATGCCACATACATTTTCTCTCCCTGTTCTGTGGGTTTGCAGAAAAAGCAGCCCCTATAAATAATTTTGGTAAACTACAAGTAGCAAAACAGAGGTAAGTAAAAAGTACTATGACCATAGGGGAGGGGGAGTTATTTGGATCTCTCAAGGAAAGGAAAATTTTCCAACAGCATGAAAACAAAATGATTAACAGCATTCTGTAAAGAAAATGCACAGGCTTCCTTTTCTATAGTGGATTTTTTGATAGTTAAAGAAAATTTCCTTAAAATGTAAGTAGGGAGAATTTTTTCTAATTGTAATCGGTTGAGTTTTTTTGTTTTTTATAATATATCATATATCCCACCTTTTACGTAGCTCAATTATCTGTATTTTTCTTTTACAGCATTCTATGAGAACATAAGTTAAAATATTGAAAAAAGGAAAAATTCTACTCTTCCCAAGACTAAAAATGTTTTTGAATAGTTTAAGTTAAACATTAAAATGTACGTTGATTCCTGGAGATAATTAAATACAAACTATTTATTTAACAAATATTTATGAAGCGGCTACTATCTCATCAGATGCTATGCAAGATGCTTCGTTTTATGGACCTTGAAGTCTATTTTCCCTGGGGCAACCTTACTAAAACTGTATGTATTAAAAACACATTTGATTAAAACATATCACCTACTATGACAGTACAGGAATGGAACACTGTTTTGAGAACTGAGTGAACAAAATGCTGTATCTAAAGAAGAGTAGCTACGCAGATTAAAATTCAGTCAAATTTCCAGCTGCCTATCTATAGCTGATTGGAGGTAAATGTCTAGTCACTTCTCTGCAGTATAAGAGTAATTCCTTGCTTCATAATGCTGAGAAATTTGGATGATAATAATGTCGGTAGAGGTTCATTGATTGTAACCCTGGTTTGCGGATGTTGCTAGTGGAAGATTACAGAGTGTGGGGGAGAAGGTAGATGGGAATTTTTTGTACTTTCTCCCCAATTTCAATGTGAACCCAAAACTGACCTAAAATAATAAAGTCTCAATATTTAAAAATATTAATAGATAACACACCTAAAATTTATAATAATAATTTAATACATTTTTACATTTAAAGGCATAACACTTATTTTTGAATTGGGGGTCTGACTGTTGAAACTGAGTAATTCATAACTTATGCCATGAATTTGAAGACTACTCTATTTTCTTTGCCATGATTCTTTGTAGTTGGCAGAAACAAAATAATTGGCTCTCTCATGTATTTATTTAACAAACAATTTATTGAACACCTACTATTTAAAAGGTAGCCAACACTAAACATGCACTGACAGTGAGGGAGATGTGAGTGTGTGGGGGCAGGGGGTTGGCAACTGTCTGTACTTTTGACTCGGTTTTGCTGTGAACCTAAAACTTCTCTAAAGTCTATTAAAAAATACAACAATCAACACGTCTTCCTTTATGCTACCATAGCTTTTATGTTACAAAAAACAAGCACATTAATGTGGAGCACATAGAACTACATCTGGTATACAGTGAGTTAAATACATATATATATATATATATATATATATTTTTTTTTTTTTTTTTTTTTTTTTTTTTTTTTTGTCAAGACAGTCTCACTCTGTCACCCAGGCTGGAGTGCAGTGATGTGATCTCAGCTCACTGCAACACCCGCCTCCCAGGTTCAAGCGATTCTCCTGCCTCAGCCTCCCTAGTAGCTGGGATTACAGGTGCACGCCACCACACCTGGCCAATTTTTGTATTTTTAGTAGAGATGGGGTTTCACCATGTTGGGCAGGCTGATCTTGAACTCCTGAACTCGGGTGATCCGCCTGCCTTGGCCTCCCAAAGTGTTGGGATTACAGGTGTGAGCCACCGCACCCTGCCGTGAGTTCTATATTGTGTTATTATTACTAGTATTATTAGAGACCACTTATCAAATAGTATAGCAATTGTTTGTCTTCATATCTGTCTTACATATGACTATACTGTGCACATCTTAAGAATCACATCAGTTTTTCCCCCCTTTCTGTATCTGAAGGGCCTAGTTGATGCTAAATAAATGTTGCTTGGATGGGTGGTGAAAGTATCAATGAATAATTGAATAAAAGGGATCAGACACTAGTGAATACAAATACAGATGGCCTCTGACTTATGATGGTTCAACTTAAAATTTTTCAACTTTAGGATGGTGCAAAATCAATATGCATTCAGTAGAAACTCTACTTCGAATATCCATATAACTATTTTGGTTTTCACCTTCAGTACAGTATTTAGTAAATTACATGAGATATTCAACACCTTGTTATAAAATAGGCCTTGTGTGAGATGCTTTGTCCCAACTGTAGGCTAATGTTAGTGTTCTGAGTGCATTTAAGGTAGGTTATGCTAAGCTATGATGTTCATAGATTAGGTGTATTAAATGCACTTTTGACTTAACAGTATTTTCAACTTATGATGGATTATTGGGACGTAACCCCATCATAAGTCAGGGAGCATCTGTATAAATGAGGCAATAATACCTTAGTCTAGTGGAAATGAAGGACAAGTACACAATGAGATTTCAACACAAGTCAAACTGTGGGAAAAGTGAAAACAGAGGAATAAGTCAAGCTCCACTGGATGACAAACGACGAAATGATTAATCCTGATTCAGAAAATCAGATGCTTCACAACTATAGTGAACAAGAAACTTTAATGTAACCAGAGTTGCCTCCAAAAGGCAATGTATAAGTTCTAATAAGAAAGCTTTCAACACCTGTGAAAAGAATGGGAGGGGAAAAAAAAGAAAGCTTGTGTCTGTTTTGGAGCTCATTTATGACCCAGAAATTTATTCAATTAAAAAATTCCTTTTCCAAGATGTCTCAGAGAAATTATTCCAAAGCTCTGCAGTCAGGTCCCTTTCATTTCTAAGTTTATAGACCTGACCTGAAGAATTTGTTGAAATGCTGGAGATGACTGAAAAGTGTAACAACATGAAAGCCTAGCAGACAAAATGTTTATTTCTTTGATTTAGTTTTCCTAGTAGCATCTTCCATCAATTTAACATGAGTTAGTTTTTTCTTCTTAATCTACCAATGCAAAAAATATAAGAAGAGAAGCATTTTAGAAAGAACCGTGTTATCTTACTGGGAAACAGAGAGAGGAAAAAAAATGATTCCTAGATAATATCAATCTATCGACCGTTGAATATGTCCTTCAGTGAAAATTAAATTTAAAGAGTCAAAGTCTCATGTTTACAAAGGACTATGATAAAAATGGAAAAAGAGTGAGATCATCTAAACACCACACATTCCTACATGAACTGCATCAGCTCAACCTCAGAAAGCCATTAGACTAAATAAGCTTAAAGACCACCGATTAGTGAATTTACAAGGAACTCTAAATAGCCTATTCCTTTTAATTAGAGATTCTATTATTTTAATAACAATACTTTATACTTACATAGGTCCTTTCATCTACAGAAATCAAAAGGATTTTACAAGTGTGGTTTCATCATTATCCCCATTTCAGAGATTGGAAAATGGAGGCAATTAGTCACTTGTACAAACAAGAAGTTCACCGTCAACTGTTCAAAAACTATTTGGTGCGCAAGTTTTTCAGAAGCCAAAAGACATAGCTGCAAATGGCATATTCTCATAAAGCCAACTGGGCAGGTAAGCCTTATAAGGTGAATAGCAAATTCAAAGTCTCCTGCAATTCAGCTCTTCCTGACAATTAAGCTCAGTGGCTTTTTTGTTTCAATTTATCCCTACAGAGACTATAGAGAAGCTCTCTACAGAGAACTTCACCATAGAATTTAGAGTTTTAAAAAACAAATCCCAGAATTTCTATGTGTTTCTACTTATTAGGCTGAAATTACTTTACCAGCTTCATGATTATGGAAACTATGAGGTGCTTATTTTCCAAAGAATTAACAACATTCGGGGTCATCAATAGTCTGTTACAAGACACTAATCTACATCTCTTCCTTGAGAAATTTTGGATCATCCCAGGAGTGCCCCAGTGACTCCATTCGCAAAAGAGTCATCAGGCTACTGTAGAGGATGTTCTTTGGGAGGCTCAGGATCAGGTTTCAATTCCAAAGATTGCCCCACAAACCATAAAAAAGCTACCCTAGGAAGGCTAGCAACTTACTCTTTGGGGAATAATTAATTGAAGGACATGTGTCCTGCTTTGGGACACACGGCTCATCACAGAATGGTAATTATGACATACACAAAATAACTTCCCAGCTCAGTCACTAAGGACTTAGTCTCGTGCCCTGAGATTCAAAGAAAAAGACCATCTAGCAAGATAAGTAGAGCCATCCAAAGTTGGTATGACAATACAGTGGAATATTATTCAGCCTTTAAAAAGAAAAAAATTCTACCATTTGCAACAACATGGATGGACCTGGAAGACATTTGTGCTAAGTGAAATAAGTCAGTCTCAGAAGGACAAACTCTGCATGATTATTCTTATATGAGGCATCTAAAGTAGCTGAACATAGAGAAGTACACGACGGAATTGTGGTTACCAGGGGATGGGGGAGGAGCGATAGGGAGTTGTAAAGTTATAATGATAGAAGATGAGCAAGTTCCAGAGATTTTCTGTACAATATAGTGCCTATAGTTAACGATAAGGCATTCGGCACTTAAAAATGTGTTAAGAGGGCAGATCTCATGTTAACTGTTCTTACCACAAAAGCAAAAAATAAACAAAAACGAAGAACCACGAGGAACCTTTGGAGATGATGAATATGTTTATTATCTTGATTGTGGAAATGGCAACACAACTGTATAGGTATGTCCAAACACCATATTGTGCACGTTAATTATGTGCAGTGTTCTGTGTAACAATAATGCCTCAATAAAACTGGGAAACATTAAAAGTCTAGTAAATTGAATTTATAGATACAGTAAATCTTAAGTTACCTTTAAAAAAATGTAGGTGTGGAAAGAGTTCTGTTCCTGACGAGTTTGGACTGAGCAGATCATGGGGGGAGGTGAGCCACAGCCTGGAGATGGGGCCTCAGGGACAGGCCTGGCCTTGACAATGGCTGGAGAGGCAGACCATCTCCCTGGAGGAAGCCCTGCTTCTTTGGACTGGCTTATGTACATGGGACTTCCTTACAGCCTGGACTTAAAGAACAGGCCCTATTTATTTCTGGCCCACGGCCTTTTTAGAGCAGGGAATCGTTTTTTTTTTTTTTTTTTTTTTTTTTTGAAGGTAGGTCTCCATGATCCTAAGTTCCTATTACTTCTACAGCAATATTTATAAACATCTCCTCAGCAAAGGGAAATAGCAATGATCCCTTCTATTCTTTCTATCCCTACCTAAAACAAAACAAAACTTGCTAGCCATGGCAAAAATATGAAGAAGCTGGTAACAAAAAGAGTTTATGGTTATATGTGACTTCCTAAAGTCCTCTGCCTCAGGATTCTATGCAATGCAGATTTACAACTTTTTGAAAGTGTTGGCATTTTCTTTCTTTCTTTTTTTTTTTCTGAGACACAGTCTCACTCTGTTGTTGCCCAGGCCGCAGTGCAGTGGCGCTATTTCAGCTCACTGCAACCTCCACCTCCTGGGTTCAAGTGATTCTCCCGTCTCAGCCTCCCGAGTAGCTGGTATTACAGGTGCCCATCACCACACCTGGCTAATTTTTGTATTTTTAGTAGAGACAGGGTTTCACCATGTTGGCTAGGCTGGTCTTGAACTCCTGACCCGTCTTGGCCTCCCAAAGTGCTGAGATTACAGGTGTGAGCCGCTGTGCTTGGCCAGCACTTTTTCACTGATTGACATAGAAATAATTGTTCTAGAAGTATTTTGGGGTTTTGAACAAAGGAGTTACTGTGTTAGTGTGGTTTTCAATCACGCTAACCACACCAGCAACCTGCTCCTCATTCATCTAAAAAACCATGATAATTTTGAGAGAAAGTCTATAGAAGCAAATGCTTAAAAAACTTAGAAAAACTGGATAATATATATCCAATATGTTATTGAAATTTTTGTCATGATTAATACCCAGGGCAAAACCAGGACCTAGATATTCTTCTGAATGACAGAATTAAAAATATTACTACAAAATGATTATAAAGCCAGAACTATTTATTTATTTATTTATTTTTTTGAGACAGATCTCACTCTGTCACCCAGGCTGGAGTGCAGTGGCGTGATTTCTGCTCACTGCAACCTCCGCCTCCTGGGTTCAAGAGATTCTCCTGTCTCAGCCCCCAGAGTAGCTGGGATTACAGGTGCCTGCCACCATGCCCAGATAATTTTTGTATTTTTAGTAGAGACAAGGTTTCACCACGTTGGCCAGGCTGGTCTCAAACTCCTGACCTCAAAGTGACCCACCCACCTCAGCCTTCCAAAGTGCTGGGATTACAGGTGTGAGCCACTGCACCAGACCTAAAGCCAGAACTCTTAATGTGAAAAAAGAAATCTAATGTCTGGGCACTCATGGACATAAAGATGGCAACAATAGGCCCTGGGGACTGCTAGAGAGGGGAGGGAGGGAGGGGGCAAAAGTTGAAAAACTACCTACTGGGTGCTTCGCACACTACCTGGGTGACAGGATCAATCATATCTCAAACCCTAGCACTGTGCAATATATCTATGTCACAAACCTGCACTTGTATCCCCTGGATCTAAAATAAAGTTGAAAGTTAAAATTAAAAAAAAAAAATCGAATGTCATTCCTACACCAACATCACAGGCCTTTGTATGTTCCCTTAGTAATACCTATTCAACCCCTTAGGAAGCTCAATGACCTATATCCTCCTATGTTCCAGCATCCTATGAGAAGAGAAGTAAAAAGTATTTTTAAAAGGAAAAAGTCTTCTGCAACCACACAGCCTACAACAGTGTCCAAGGGCTTTCCTGAGGTTGCCACTTCTGTTTTTTGTATTTCAGTGGCCCCCTGCCAGGCTTTGAGTGTTTATTCCCGAAGGTCATATGGCTGCTGGAAACTGGAGGTGGGAAAGATTGAAGAGGATTTGAAAAAGCCCCAAAGAGCTAGAGGAATGAGAAATGCACAGAGATGTCAAAGCAACAGGTAATGAGAGAGACCAGAGTCTAAAGGAAGGACACTGAGCAAATTTTGTGATGTCAGGTTCAAGTCCAGAGAAGAGTGACAAAAAGCCATTTTTATCTAATAACAACTCCCCCCGCCCCCATCCTAGCTCCTCGAGAAAGCTCTGTCTTGCCACGTCTCAACAATTTTGTCAAAGTTACAACCCGGTCATAAGCTTTAATGAGAAACATGCACCCTGCTGAGGTCAGGAGATCGGGACCAGCCTGGCCAACATGGTGAAACCCCGTCTCGAAATACAAAAATTAGCCAGGCATGATGGCGGGTGCCTGTAATCCCAACTACTTGGGAGGCTGAGGCAGGAGAATCACTTGAACCCGGGAGATGGAGGTTCCGTGAGCTGAGATAGCACCATTGCACTCCAGCCTGGGTGACAAAGCGAGACTCCATCTCCAAAAAACAGAGAGAGAGAAATCTGTTCAAATCATGAGAAATGCTGAGACCAGAACACCTGTCTTTGACTCCTGTCTTCCGAATGCCAAGCCTCACCCATCCTTTTTCAACAAGTGCAAACCCATTTCAGGAGATGGCACCGAATCCATCTTGAAAGGACTTGCTCCGAGTTTCAAAGCTGACGCTTTTAAGCTCTTAAATTCCCCTTCCAACAAACAAGCCAATAGTATGTTGGCATGCATTCATATAGGCAGGCTTGGCCCACGCCATATTTATTTAGTCTTCATAACTAGATGTACTAGAGGGTGTGAAGAATAAACCAGCACATCAGCCTTACTGAATATGCTTCCGACCAAAACCATCATTGGTTTGCCTTTCAAAGCCTAATCTAAGAGTCTCTGTCAAGAGTCTCATCTCTTCCTTAGAAGGAGCTCTTTTCCCAGCTCTGGCCCTCCCCACCAAGCTTGGAGCATGGGCCTCACCTGTGCACTTGCAGGTCCGGTGGAAGAATTTTCTTGGCCACAGCTCACGGTCATCCTGGTTTCGTAGGATGTAGGGACCACTCCAGGGCCTTCTGTCGGCTCGCACCTCTGTGCACTGCCCCCGGCCTTGCTGAGAGCCACAGACATTGGCCGACTCTGCACCCAGGCGTGGGCAGCACTCCTTGTTCACTAGGCTGTCCACCGTCATGCAGACTCGGGGGAACTGAGCCTGGGCTACTGGCAGGATTTTGCAGCCCAAGCAACTGAGCAGAAACCCCCACCAAAGGGGGCTCATGGCTTTATAACTGGGAGAGCTCTCTCTCTCTCTCTTACTTTCCTTGTCTCTATCGTACTTTTCTCCTTATCTTCTACTCTTTCAGTCTTTTTTCTTTTCAGTATTTTTTATTTTTCTTTGCTTTCTATTCCTCTCTTCTTAAAAAAATACCCACGAGAATCACAGAGGTTACATGTGTGCACATGTGTACATGAACGTGCACACACAATTTTATGTGATTCAAACAACTAACAGATTTAATTTCCTTAGAAGCGCCTCTAACAACCAAATTTAATGAGGGTAGCGCTTCTCACCATCTTCCCCCGTTAAGTCAGGCTTTGTCTAATTGAGTTAATTTACAGAGCACCCAGTCACACTACTTATTATGCTGGTATTTCTAAACCCTTTCCCTCCCTCCTTAGCTCTTGACTTTAATTGCCTTGAACTCAGTTCAAAAGCCAGACACCGTGCTGCTTTTATTCTCTCTGGCTTGCCAAGCCACGGGGCCTTGTGGGCTTGTGTAAGGGCTGGGAGAAGCCTTCATTAGGGGGATTAGTATTAGAGAAACCCTCATCATTAGCACATGACCCAAAGTGCACAATAAAGGAGATCACTTCTGGCTTTGTTTCAGGAGGGCAAAACCATCTTCTTTATCTGGGCTCATGTGCTCCAGCCAAACTTGTGACCTCAGACATCCTGGGGAGTCAGTAGATGCAGTGAGCTCTTCGTCAAAAACCCTTTACAGAGAAGCTCACATTGCCAACTACAATGCACTCATGGCTGCTTTCTGACATGTGTGCAAAAAAGACCACAACAGGGGGTCATGCAACTTCAAAAATAAAGAAACATTTATTTAGAACCAGGGTACAATGAATTGCTTTGTTCCACAATTGGGAATCTTCTTCCCTCCAAATAATAACTTACTCTTCTCCTATTCAGCACATCTACGCAGCAATTTTTTTTTTTAATTACATGAAGTAGCATGCCACCAGAAACTCACAATTGTCATTATCTGATTGTATGGAAGGCACTGGAACCATTTGGAATGAAGGCTTGCAAGCAAATCTTTTTGATTAGACTAAAGTGAAGCATGACTGAGCTTCAGTCTAGAAAGCAATGCCTCCTGGTGCTTCTGGGGAATGGTCAGGTCAGCAATGGTGGCCACCTGTCAGAACATCCATTTATTTTTTCACGGTGGAAACAGGACTGTCTTGGTAACTGTTTCACAGTGGAAACAGGACTTAGTGCCACAAGGATGCGAAACGGCTTCAGCTAGTTTCTAAGAATATACTTGAATGTAAAGACACATATTGTTATGTTTCAAAGCAAATTCCTAAGGTGAAACAATTATATAGGTATTCCCATCCCCTGTACCTCTGTGCCACCCCTTGATGTTAAGTTGTTGTGACTAATTAAATGGCAATTCTTATGTCTGACTCTACACCTATATCAGCCTGTACCACAGCCCTACTGAATCAGAATCTCTGAGGACGTTCCAGACACCAACCAACCTTTGTTAGAAAATATCTAGGCAATTCTAATGCTCAGCCAGAGTTGAGAATCACTGAATCAGAATACGGCAGAGCTCCAAAGGAAATATTGCATCAGCATCAGCTAAAAGAGACCATGTGCAATAGTTTCCTGAGGCTTCTGTAACAAATGACCACAAACTGGATGACTGAAAACAACAGAAATCTATTTTCTCACTGTTCTGAAGGCCAGAAGTCTAAAATGAAGGTGTTGGCAGGACTGGCGTGTGTCAGCCAGGCGGCTGCACTCTCCCTGGAGACTCTAGGCTAGAATCCTCCTTGCCTTTTCAAGCTTCTGGCAGCTGCTGTCAATCCTTGGCTTGAAACCGCAGCTCCAATGTCTGCTACAGCCCCATGGCCTTCTCCCCATCTGTCTGTGTTTTTCCTCCATGTCTGTTTCTTATAAGGACACTTATTGGATGTAGAGCCCACTCAGATAATCCAGGATGATCTCATCTCAAGATTCTTCACTCAATTACATCTGCAAAGAAGACTCTCTTTTCCAGACAAAGTCACTTTCACAGGTTCTGGGACATGGACATATCTTTTGGGGAAGTCACCATTCAACCTAACACATCATGGGTGGGAAGAAACTTGGGGTTCTAAAATCGCAAAATCTCAGGGGTTTTTGAAACCTTTATTTTGGAGCTCATTCATTCATTCCATGTATATTTATTGACTGCCACTTCATGCCAGCATTGTGACACTTGGGAATTTTATTCCAGGTTTTTGTGAAGCCTTGGGGCTCCATAAACGTTAAGATAAAATTTCTTGGATGTTAAAACTGATGGAGTCAATAATTCTCATGTCAGAATGCCCCAGGTCGAAGTCCTAGGATCTCTTTTCTTTCATTTCCACACTTGCTAGATAACTCAGCTAGTCTGAGGCCTTAAATGCAGGCTATCATGACTTTCCAAAATTACAACTCTGACTTTGACCTCAGTTGTGAGCCCCAGACTCATATTATCTAACTTCCTACTGGACCTCTCTACTTGAAGGTTTAGATATTTCTCACCCAGGTTGAGAACTTCTGCTCTCTCCTCCCAAATGTGTTCTCCATTGGTCTTCTCCATCTCCACAAAGAGCAGCATCACCACAACCCTACAAGTGATCTTTGAGTCTTCTCTTTCCCACCTCCCCATGTGTGCTTTCCAATGCACTTCAAGTAAAATCCGAGGTGCTTTGCATGTGCTACTCAAAGTGTGGCCATCAGATCCGTGAATGGTGTGTTCCTGGTTTACATCAAGATAAGAACAATAAGAACAGAAATTGAGAGTCAACACTGGGAAATTTTCATAGCAATTTGACATTGGGATAACATTCAGGCATACAATCAGTAGTTTCATTCAAGAGGGGAGAGTCCGGCTGTGAGGTTGCCAAACGTGCATGGTGATGATCACGGAGCACAGGCTGCATGCAATGAGTCATGTGCAGTTGGATCACATGTTAGTCTGTGGCTGGAACTTTTTTTTTTAATCATTTACCATGGATAGTTTGAGAACTAGCTTAAAAGATCCTCCATGATTTTTCCCTCGCCTGCCTCTCAATCTCTTCTTCTGGATGGCAGACTACTGCAATCACTATTATTCAAACATGCCCCCATTCATTTCCACCTTGGCCTTTGTCTTGCCATTCCCTCTGTCTGGAATAATCTTGCTCAGAGCCCTCAGCTTCTCAGAGAGGCCTTCCATGATATTTTAACACATCTACAGCCAGCCACCTTCTCTCTACCACACTACCTTATTTTATTTTCTTCATAGCACTTATCACCATCTAAAGTTATCTGACTTATTGATTAGGTGGCTGAAAGATTGTCTCATCTACTGGACTATAAGCTCCTTAACTCTGCTGTGTTTTTCCAACATGTGCAACAGTATTTGGCAAATAGAGGCTACTTGATAAATAGTTGATGAATAAATATTCCCAATTCAAAATTGTATGTTCATCAAAAGGGCCTCATTATTATAGTGACTGGTTTTATACAAATTAAATGCTTTTATTTTGAATATATAAAACACTTAGGCTAATAATGACCACTATTATGTTGGGGGTTTCATGTTAGGTTTTATTAAACTGCTGCAAATGTTTGAAAACCACCAACCCAACATCACTACAACCCATGAACTCCCTCCTCAGTATTTCCAACAAAATATCACTAGTGAGGAGGTTCTCACAACATTTCGGGAACAGTTCTAAGGGTGAGGAAATTCTTCCTTTTAAATAAGTTTTTGGCCTGGCACAGTGGCTCATGCCTTGTAATCCCAACATTTTGGGAGGCCAAGGCAGGCAGATCACGTGAGCCCAGGAGTCTGAGATCAGCCTGGGCAACACGGTGAAACCCCATCTCTACTAAATATACAAAAATTAGCTGGGCATGGTGACATGCACCTGTAGTCCCATCTAGTAGGGAGGCTGAGGCAGGAGGATTTCTTGAGTCCAGGAGGTTGAGGCTACAAGTGAGCCGTGATTGCACCACTGCACTCCAGCCTGCAGAAAGGAGTGAGACCCTGTCTCAAATAAAAAAACAAAAAAAAAGTTTTTAACAGTAAGTATAATTTCAATGTAAATTTAAACATAAATGTTAAATAAAAATTTCCTTCCCCAATTCTTTCATCAAAAGCCTTTGGTAACCCAGTCGGGCTCCATAGACTGGGTACAGTCCATTTTCCACAGGCGTTTCTCCCTTTTTTTTTTTCAGACTAAATATTCTCCATTCCTTTCCATTTTCTTTCATATGACTTAGTTTGTTTTTTGTTTTTGAGACAGAGTCTCACTGTGTAACCCAGGCTGGAGTGCAGTGGTGCAATCTTGGCTCACTGCAATCTTCACCTCCCAGTTCAAGCAATTCTCCTACCTCTGCCTCTCGAGTACCTGGAACTACAGGCACCCACCACCACATCTGGCTAATTTTTGTATTTTCAGTAGAGACGAGGTTTCACCATGTTGGCCAGGCCGGTCTCAAACTCCTGACCTCAGGTGATCCTCCCACCTCGGCCTCCCAAAGTGCTGGGAGTTTACAGGTGTGAGCCACCGTGCCCGGCCCATATGACTTAGTTTTAAATCTCCCCATCAGCATGGTCTTTTTTACGGACAACACAGTTCATGATTTGACCTCTGAATGCAGGTTTCCCATAACTTAATTCAACGTTCCTGCTACGATCTAAGCAAAGATAATCGAAAAAGAATTACCTTGTAAGCTTTGCTAGACAGTCACATCACCTCATCAATTTTGTCTACATCCACTCAGGATAACTCATGCTGCAGTTAAGACCTCAAAATGTTATTTGGCTTATAAAAGAAATGTTTATTTCTTATGCAGCTGCACATCCACCACATGTCAGCTGTGACTGTGCTGTACACTGTGTTCACTCCAGGACTCAGGGTGAAACAGCATCTTTTCATTCCTTTCATTCTGCTAATTTTGCGTCAAAGTAGAGGTCAGTGATGGGCCACTACTTGGAAGAGGTCCACCTTACTCACGTCTGCTCCCACCCCATTGGCAAAAAGCAAGTCCGCGGGCAAGACAGCTGCTCTCAAAGACAGGGGTTCTGTGAGGATGGCCCCTTTAGGGAGAGTCAAGAAGTATTTTATTTTTACTGCATTTGAAATCAACTTAAAGCCTTATGTCATTTTCATATAGCTTTCACATGGCTGCCTTAAAGTCAGATGCCTCTCATATCCCCATCTGCTCTTCTATTCGTATGGAATTGCCTTTTGAGGTCTGTATTAGTTTGCTTTGGCTTCCATAACAAAATGCCATAGAGTAGATGGCTTAAACAACAGAAATGTACTTTCCCACAGTTCCAGAGGCTGAAAGTTCATGATCAAGGCATGGGCAGGGTTGGATTCGTCTGTCAAGGCCTCTGTCCTCGGCTTGCAGAGAGCTTCCCTATTGCTGCCCCGTGCCATGGTCTTTCCTCTCTGCACATGCACTTCTGGTGCCTTCTTGTGTGTCTAAATTTCCTTTTTTTATACGAACACCAGTCAGATTGAGGCCCATCCTGACGACTTCATTTTTAACTTAATCTCCTCTGTAAAGGCCCTATTGCCAAATACAGTTATATTCTTGGGTGCTGCAAGTTGGGACTTGAATGTAGGAATTTTGGGGAGGATGCAGTTCAGCTCCTAACAGGGTGTAAATGAAAGGGTTTATTTTGCCTCTGTCCAATGTTGTCATATTAAATGGGTGTGATAAGCAATGGGATTTCTCTCATTCCTGCCTTTGTCCTAACTACACATTTGCTTGACTCGTCTTTATTGTCTTCGTAACCCAATTCATTGATGAAAATGACCGAATGTCAAGGTCCATGGCAGGACTTCAGACATGTCACTCAAACAAAAGAGTCTCACTCTGGCACTCTGCTGGGGGGCGGTGGGGGGGTGGCCACAAGAGGAACTTCAGGGGGATCTTTGAACATCCTGAAATTGTGAAGAAAATGTAGCACGGGTCCTTTTCTGTTAAGAAGATTCATAGATTTTGTTAGCTTCTCAAATGGACTCATGACCCTGCCCTTGAGACTTTAGTACAGGTAGAACCTTGGAGGGCTCTGTGAGAGAACTTAGAGACTCTGAGCATCATCAGTGTTTCCAAAGGATGTCATGGCCATTAACCACCAGTCTGCTTGTCCACAATGGAGGCAACTGTATAGTTCACTGCCTTTCTCCTAGAATGGCAGAGCCCCTGAGCTTTCCTGTACTCACCTGGTCTTAGAAGAAAAGCCTTAAATACTTAAAGGAAAAGGCTTAAACGAAGCTGCAATCCCATCAACCTTGCACAAATACAGTGTCTGGCACACAGGAAGCACTTTCAAAATTTCTGTTGAGTAAATGAACCGTCATCTATAGTATCCTCCCCAAATTCACAATCATTCCTAATAAAGGCAGGTCAGTCTCTCACGGAAACACCCAGTTTGAAGTCCCGTACCTTGAAGGAGAGCAGAGAAAACAAAATGGGACAGGAAGTAATAATACTAATGCTTGATAGGTGAGAAGGGGCTAAAAGTATTGATTATTTAGCCAAGAGAATTGCTAGGGAGTGACTGATTTTCAAAAAGATAAAGAGATTTACTTTGGATTTGGAAGGATAGGGCTGCAGGTGATCTATACGTTGTGAAGTGCTCAATGTCATTGGGTTTGTGGTCTTTTTTAGTTCCTATGCGTTGCTCGACTGCATGATTTTAAAAGTAAGAAAGCAGCTTAATGTATTAAGTCCCTATTATGCTCCAGGCACTAAGCTAAGAGTGAGTATGTAATGTTTCTAGTTATTTATTCACTGGTTATTATCCTCATTTTACAGAAGAGGAAACAGAGGCTGCCAGACCTCGGGTAACAAGCTCTGTGACAGAGCTGTGTTTTCCTGACTCCAAAGTTGTGGTCTTTTCACCATGTCGAGTTGTCAAACTCATCATTTTCTCTGGGGAAGTCAGCACAGTGCCTCATACGAAGGGACTGATGGAAACTTACAATCTCTTATCTCCTACTCCATGCCAGGTACTATGTTAAGCTTGCTTTCCTTACCCTTTGTTATCTCATTTAAATTCCAAGAAACTGCTGCTTGAAATTTTAGTATTTCTAATTTAAGTGAATTGATTTAATATTGCTACCCTAGATGGAAGCCCTAAGCACGTCAGAATAGAATTAAGAAATCCTCATTCTGATGGAGGAGATTGATTGAAGTTGAGAATAAGGGTTGGGCTCCTCCTAGCCTTGCATTAACTAAATTACCATTTAGTATTAAGCCATCAGCCTGCATTAGGGCATGATTTGGAAAAACATCCTGTGAAACTTGTAAGGTATTTTTAATATCATCAAACACATTTCCCAATGTCATTTTATGGGGATCCAGGGAGAGATTTCTTGCAGGCTTCAGTATCCAGGAAAGCTGTACTTCCCCATAGAAACCAGCTTATCCAGGACTTTTGGACCATGTGAATCTTAGGATGGTGTTTCTTTCTTTACCTTGGCCAGTTATGAAGCTTAGAGCCAAGTTTGCAGCCCCCACATCAAGCAACTGATTCACGCAGTATCTACTTTAATATTCTCCTTCCCTTATGTTCCTGGGTTCTAGGATTCTTATTTTATCCTTTTGCAAATTTATGTATTTCCCTAGCTTGTCTCAAATCCTTTGAGAAATAAGACAAACACACACACACACACACACACACACACATTTCTGTGTAAGTGCAAAGGTAACAAACACCCAGCCAAGTTGTTGTTTACAAAACAGGGCTTAGAGAAGAGTTCAAGAAGAATCCCTAAAAATTTGGTATAAGTGAATACAGACCTAAGGACATAAGCTAAGAAGATCTCAAATCATAAGCATGACTGTAATTAAACTTTGCATTATTTGCAAAAGAGAAAGTCTTTGTTAGAAACTGAATAGCAGAATCCAAGAGGGGATATCTCATGGGTGTATTGAGACCATTGGTTACCAATGGAAGCCATCGAATCAAGGACTACTATAAGGAATGTTCTGAAATCCAGTAAAGAGAGGCAGCTGTGTATCATACAGCTTAATAGTCTGAGAGTAGAAAAGTGCCTTATTAGAAAGCAATTCATTTTACTCTCTCTTTTTACAGCTGAGGCAAGACTAAGTGAAAAGGGATGTTCTGCATACTTTCATTTTGCATGCCGGCACCTAGCACCAACTTGCACATAAGAAGGACTCAATGTATGTTCATGACATACTGAATTAGATACCTTAGAGAATTTGTAAGTGGATGATGCAGGGCAGACATGCATAACTTTGGAGCTAGGATGCCAGCCTATGCCTTCCTGTGCCAGTCTATGTGTTCAAAGGAGGAAGAAATGGCTCAAAGCCTGGGAAGCAATTGAAGAGAATGGTAGATGTGTTAGAGCCATGGCTAAGATTAATACAGAGAAAACATATGCATCTTTCTTCTGCTTGCCAACGAGTTGCCTGCTCTTTACTCCTGTGCCTCTGAATGTGAAAATCCTCCCCATTTTTTAGCCCCCTGCTCACCTTCCCTGTCTGATGTTTTTTGATCTATTATTTGCTGCCTCATCATGGGGAAAAGAGATTATTTTTTTCCCTGTGACCAAGTTGTTTCCTAAATGCTGGACATCTGTCCTGATAAGAGTTTTGCTTTCTACATCTAAGAGCCTTTTTTCTTCTTGGTGGTATGAATTGTTCTTCAGAGGAATTAAGGGTTAGAAATAGGATGTGTGGTCTGTTATTTCAGCTGAGTGCATTTTTTTCATCTTGAATGCATTTTTTATAGTTCATCCTTAAGTCTGTGTTTATACACCAAACACTTTTTAATTTCAGATTTTGCATCATTTATCTTTATATTAATCTTAGTTATTTGCTATGCATACTGTGCCCTCTAATTCTTATTTTATCATTGTTTTTTATGCTTCATTCTGGTACATGAGTATTCAATTTGGATTTTTATGTGTACCCTTATAATTTAATGACTGATTTGGGTAAGCAATAGAGCTACTCCTTCTTCAAAATACAGTTCTGTGGGAGGGAATCACTCTCTTCCTGCTCAATTCTGATCAAATCCAGAAAATACCACCTATACATTTGTAAGAGGTTGTATGGGCTGAAAAAAATATTTTTTTTTTTAGACAACTTTAGTACTAACGGATCTACCAGGGTTTATAGATGTACAATTTAGACTGTTCAGGGTCTAGAAGGATTTCCAAAATATGTTGTCTGCCAGGCACGGTGGCTCACACCTGTAATCTCGGCACTTTGGGAGGCTGAAGCAGGAGGATCACTTGAGCTCAGGAGTTTGAGACCAGCCTGGGCAACATGGCGTAACCTGTTTCTACAAAATATACAAAAATTAGCCAGGCGAGGTGGTGCATGCCTGTAGTCTCAGCTACTCAAGGAAGCTGAGATGGGAGAATAGCTTGAGCCCAAGAGGCAGAGGTTGCAATGAGCTGAGATCGCATCACTGGACTCCAGCCTGGGTGATACGGCCAGACCTTCTTGTCTAAAATATATATATATATATACATATATATATATATATACACATACACACACACACACACACATGCCATATATATACATACATATACACACACAAACACACATATATATATAGTCAAGAGAAAAACATAAGGTATATACCTATGAACTCACTATGTTTATGCTAACATGTACATGTGAGGGAGTGGGGGCAGGGATTATGTCTGTGTCTGTGACTTGTCTGTGTCTATCTGCCCATCTGTGTGTGTCAATGCGTAGAATAAACACAAGAAACTGGTTGAGTGCTGTCTGTGGGAATGGGCCTAATGGGGTGAGGAACAGGAGCAGAAAGAACAATTATTTTCATTCTATATTTTTGTACATTTTGAATTTTGAACCATGCATGTATAGTACTTAGTTTAAAAAATTCGTTAATAAAAAAATTCAAGTTAAAAAAATTTGGAATGATGAGGACTTGTGAGGATGACATTACATAAAGGAGGAATTTCCTGGAAGTATTAAAAAGAGTATAACCCAGTCAAAATCCCAGCAAGTTACTTTGTGAATAAGGAAAAACAGTAGAGGTTTATATGGAGAGGCAAGAAACTTACCAGTTCTATGACCCTGGACAAGTGGATATTCTCTCTCAGCCTCAGATTCCTCATCTGTAAACCCAAGATGAAGATATCTACTTAATAAAGCATAATTTTAAGGATTAGATATGGCATTGGATATAAATTGCCTAGCAGAATCTGGCACACAGTAGGTACTTAGCACATTTTTATTACTTCCATTAAACAATGCCTCAAATTTCTACACTGGCAAACCACTGGTCTGACCCATTATATTATTACTTGTTTGAAAAATTACTACCTTCATAATCAGTAGCCCATATGACCTCTATTTCAATGGACAGCCAGGAAGGGGTGAAAGATCTTGCCAGAGTACTGAAAAATCCTCCCCACTGAGAAAATTTTGATTCTGGGAATGATTAATACATACACACACACACACATATACACATGTCTAAGCATCTAATTATAAGTACTTTTAATATTCTTTTTCTGGAAACTAAATAAGTATTTATAACTCACACATAGAAGATATTCTTGTCCATAATGCAATATTACTACCCAGAAATGAAGTTGTTTTCTTCTTAGATTCTGCTTAGTCAAATGATGATACGCTATGTTTACAGCTATGCTATTCTGTTAGCCTTGGGACTTAGGAATCTCACTAATTATGACAAATATAGGTAGAGGCAAGGTTTAAAGAAGCCACAGAGAATGAATAAACCAGATAGGAGGCCTCTTACTAATTTCAAGAGCTGACAAAAATAAATGCTATCATTAAAAATAAGGAAAAATCTTTTTCAAAAATTTCTTGACCTGAATCTGGTGGTTTTACACCAAGTTCATTACTTTATCATTGCTGTCAAAAACCAACTAAGCAAAGCTGGGCGCAGTGGCTGATGCCTGTAATCCCAGCACTTTGGGAGGCTGAGGTGAGTGGATCACCTGAGGTCAGGAGTTCTAGACCAGCCTGACCAATATTGTATAATCCCGTCTCTACTAAAAATACAAAAATTAGCTGGGCATGGTGGCGCACGCCCATAGTCCCAGCTACTCATGAGGCTGAGGCAGGAGAACTGCTTAAATCTGGCAGGTGGAGGTTGCAGTGAGCCGAGATTGTGCCACTGCACTCTAGTCTGGGCGACAGAGCAAGACTCGGTCTCAAAAAAAAAAAAAAAAAAAACCAACTAACCATGGTGTCTGTGTCTGTCTGACATTTGCTTTAAAAATGGCTCTTCTCATTGAATCTCACCTGCGCTCATTCAGTTACTTTTCATGGACCACGTGTGCATGCACACACACACATACACAAAGCTAAAAAAACCTCCAAACTTTCATAATAGAAAAGATATATGTACTTACAAATCATAGCAGACAGCTGCCTAGTAAATGTAAATTTTGTTGTAATGAATTTTTCATTTCTAAAAAGTATTCTAGTATAAGAAGGAAGACACACTGAAAAGTAGTAGAAAACAAGATAATTTCTTAGAGGTTTCAGTTTACCTTCAATTATGAGTTTATAATATGTAATATTTTTGTAATCACAAGATCTATTGAATTCAGGAAAGTTACCTATTTATTTATGCCATGAAATGGATTTCACCTTGAGCACCAATGATTCAAAGGCCAGGTTGGAGCTCAGCAGAAGAGTATGTAATAATGGAGGGGCGAGCAACCTTCTTGTGGAAACATTTAGTCCTCACCGAAGACCGGAAAGAATACAAAGATGTCAGTGAACAAGAAAAGTCAGGGCGCTTTTAGGGACTGGGAACCATAGAGAGTAAAGAGTTCAGAGTAAAGCTTCCACAAACTGAGTGCCTCAAACAATAAAAATTTATCATCTCACGGTCCTGGGGCTAAAAGTCTAAGATCAAGGTGTCAGCAGAGCCATGCTCCCTTTGAAGTGATAGGGGTGGATTTTTTCCAGGCCTCTCTTCCAGCTTCTGGTAGTTTCTTGGCTTGTAATATAGAACTCCAATCTTAATATGATGTTCTTCTTGTGTTCAAGGCTCTGGGCCTGAATTTCCCCTTTTATGAAGACAACAATAGATTAGGGGCCCATCCTACCCCAGTATGACTTCATCTTAACTAATTATTACCTGCAATGACTTGACTCCTAAATAAGGTCACATTCTGGGTTACTCGGGGTTTGGGCTTCAGCATATAAATTTGAGAAGGACACAATTCAACCGATAACAGATAATAAACGGTGAAACTGGGCATCAAAACTCAAATACTCATTCTCTTTTTACAACCAAGTCATCCTGAACACATCCTCAAACTTTGGGGATTAGAAGGAGAGTTGGTATGGGTCATGCTGTGTGGAAGAGAAACTGAAGAGAAGTGGGTCACCATCATAAGACTTAGTTGCTTTCTGGTGACATGAAGAATTCTGCTTAATCTCATCGAAGTGCCAAATTGGGTGTAGGGGAGTCTACTTCTGCAAAGGTTAGCATTTGTCAATCAGTACTGGAGCTCCTCTCAGAATTCTACAGTTAGTCCTATGCATGGTCTCTGTGAACCATATTATCTCATAAATTTTAGATCTGGATGAGAAGTTAAAGATCATTTAGACCAATACTCTCAAGTGAGAAAACCAAAGCCCACTCAGAGTTTAGAATAACTCATTCACGACCACAGAGCCTCGGCATCCTGATTCATAGTGCAGTGCTCTTTTCTCTCACTGGACAACCAGGGGTGAGTAAAACATGAGATCTCTCCTACCTGTTATGGACACGTTTTTCTCCCCTCACCTTTGTCTCAAGCATCTCATTTGTAAAACTCACTCTTAGCTCATCGTTCTCCCAACTCAACAGTTAAGGGCAGATACATAGAAAGTGCTCAGTATTTATTGAATGAACTTATAAATGACAGCAGAGAAGCAGCGAGCCTTAAAGATAAACTTCAACTGAAATATCCAGGTGGCCTCTTGAATCACATGCCCCTCCCTCTCTACAGAGGGGTCCACAGAACTCTTTTGCTTCTTCTAAGTTGAAGGTGGTTGGGTCTTCTCCTCATAGATGTTTCCTCTGAACTAAGCTTGAGGTTCCCAGAATGGCAGCAGCTCCTCTTCCTGCAGGAGATTGGACACCTCTTTGTGTTCCAGGGCAACATGACTGGCTATGCCTGGGGGCTTCACTCCCTGCCTTCTGTTAATATTTATATCCAATATCTAACACAGTGCCTAGCACAAGTAACTGAATGATAGACCATGACTATTACCTGGACTACAGGATCCAAGTTAGTTGGGGATGGGAACTTATTCCAAATTACTTGCTAATGTCTTCTAAATCAAACCCCCAAATTTGAGGTTTAATATAATTTTTTTCACATTATTTATAAGAAACACATTCATTTTAGAAAAACTGAAGAACACAAAGATGTACAGAAAAGAAAATGTAAATCACTCATAATCTCACCATCAAGAAATTATTCTAATTAATCTTTGGGTGTTTATCATTCCAGATGAAAATATTCATTCCTTCAATAGCTTTTAAAAACCTAATTGGAATTATAGTATATATATTTTCATAGTCTATATTGACCCCTGATCAAAGTACATATTGAAAATGCTTTTTCCAAATTTGCAGTTGTCAAAGTACAGAGGAAGGAAGTCTGAAATCTTTGCTCAATCAAAACATGGCAGTCATAGAGAATGGCAGCACCCAAGGCATCCATTGTGCTTGGAAGGTTCATTGTATCCAATGGTGAAAAATGCTTCACATCTGTGCTCAAGACAAGAGAGACTCTTTTGCAACATGACCCCAAAGAAAAGAACACTGTGGGCTATTTTCAGATCTAATACACTCTATAAGATGGTTTTTGATATTAGAGCACATCTCTAATTCCATATTATTAGCCATCATCCTAAGACTTGCCAGCTTCTCGAAGTTTAGACTTCTACAGGATCCAAGGGAAATGCCTGCCCCCCACAACTTATGCTGAGTGAAAAAAAACCTGACAAAAATAGTACATATAATCATTTATATAAAATTCTAGAAAATGCAAACTAATCTCAAGTGATAGAAAGCAGATGAGTGTCGGCCAGAGGACAGGGTGGTAAGTATGGCTGTGAGAAAGAATTCCCAAGGCATATGAGGATTATGACAGATAAACATTCATTACCTTGAGTGTGATGATGGTTTCACTGGTGAATTCTTAGGTGAAAAGTCACCCAATGGTAGGCTTGAAATATGTGCAGTATATTATACATCAGTTATACCTCAGTCAAGTTATGGTGACATGCACAAAATGACATGGACAGAATAAAATGTATATTGCTAAGTAAAAGAAGCCAGTCTGAAAGGGCTACATATGATATGATTCCAACTACACAATATCCTGGGAACATCAAAACTGTGGAGACTGTAAAAAGATCAGTGGTTGCCAGAGGCTTGTAGGGAGGGAGGAAAAGATGAATAAGTGGAATGCAGCAGGTTTTTAGGGCAGTGAAACTATTCCGTGTGATACTGTAACAGTGAATGCATGTCATTATACATTTGTCGAATCCCACAGGGTGCACAACACAAAGAGTGAACCCTCATGTAAACTATGGGCCCAAGTTAACGATTGTATCAACAGTGGAAACAGTGGGGCAGTAAGAGGCTGTATGGGAACTCTTTCTACTTTCGGCTCAATTTTTGTAAAGCTAAAACTGCTCTAAAGAATAAAGGCTATTATTTTTTTTAAATGTTTAGAGATGCCAAAAGCTATAAAATTAGGAGATTCCACCTAAAAGTCTGGATCTCAAGCTCATCCCAAAAGACAAGAAGCTCCAGAAATCCTGCATTAAGCCCACTCATGGCTCCCCAGGATCTCACAGCTAGTGCTCCTCGTCCCCATACATTGCCACCTGGCCCTGCAGGCCTCACAGCTTTTAACATCTGCCTTCTGTGCTTGGCCTCCCCGATCCTGGCTCCTAGCCAGAGCCCAGGAAACAGTTTCCTTAGAGGGGCATTTTGATTCCTTTGTCACTATTCCCCAATCTGCATCCTTTCATCATTTTGTTTGTGCTCCTGAAGTCTATTTTAGGTGTAATCAGCCTCACTGATTTCACTAGGGGTTCTCTGAGACTAGTTTCTCCTCTATCTTCAGGGATTTCCCAGGCAGGGAACGCCTAATTGATATTATTTGCTGATCTCCTCTTCCTTCACTCAGTTTTGTCTCATTCCTGCTGTATACCCATTCTCCTTGCAACAGCAAAATTAGGAAGTAAATGTGTGGAATTTTGTTTAACCCTTTACTCGCTAGCCTCCTGCAGGTCTTCCCTAGCACTAAGTTATCATTTACTCTGAAAACTTTCTATAATATAATGAAGGAATGATTCACTGCATTATAGAAAGTTTTTAAAGTGTTAAAGAAACAGAAGCAGAAAGTAATTAATCACTACTCCTTCACTCAGAGATAACCACAGCTTACATGTTGATATTTATACATTTAATCTTTATTCTGTGCATATACATAATTGAGACAAAATTATGATATTACATTCTGCATTATTTTTTCCATTTAACAATATGTTATGCATATTTTTTTCATATGATTTTGAAGGGTTATAGAATACTCATTGTATAGTAGATAATTATGATGTCATAATTGATTTAATTTCCCTGTTTTTGAACATTTAGCATTATTTACAGCTTGTCACTTGTATTAATAATTCTGCAACAAACATCCTCGTCAATTAATCTTTGCCCTCGTCTATGATATTTTCCATGAGTTAAATTCCAAGAAGCAGACTGTTCAACTACATGCTTATTTATATTTTCTTTTTTTTTTTTTAAACAGGGTCTTGCTCTGTCACTCAAGCTTGAGTGCAGTGCTGCAATCTTGGCTCACTACAACCTCTGCCTGCCAGGCTCAAGCCATCCTCCCAGCTCAGCCTCCTGAGTAGTTGGGAATACAGGCATGTGCCACCATACCTAGCTAATTTTTGTATATTTTGTGGAGACAGGGTTTCACCATGATGCCTGGGCTGGTTTCGAACTCCTGAGCTCACCAGTAATCCACTCAGTAATCCACTCAGCTCGGCCTCTCCAAGGGCTGGGATTACAGGTGTGAGCCACCACAACTGGCCTTACATGCTTATTTTTAATGCTTTTGTTATATGTTCCCAAATTGCCCTCCAGAAAGAATGTACCCACTTCTACTCCCAAAAGCAGAGCGCCCAAGACATAATTTCATCGTTAAGCCAAAACTTCAAATAAAAAATGTATTCCATGTATCATCAAAGTTTAAATTTTAGTGAATGTAGGAGCACTTGTCAAAATGTAAGATGCAAAAATTCAAAGAGAAAAGAAGAATATAACATGCTACCTTTTTGGAAGATGTCATGACACTAATATTACAATATTTCTGTTAAAATATTAATTTTTACCCTCTCTCCAACTGTATTAATCATTCCACAATTGTGAAGGATGTACTATCTCAAAGGGAGAGAGAGACATGGTTCAACTGTATAAGCTTTTTGGAGTAATAAGAAGTTGAACACAATAACTTCATATTTCAACTATGAGGGTTTTCTTTTAAATCTGGTTATAAATAATTTGATATGGCACCCCCTTAGGATTCATGAAGGGATGACTCTGCAGGGCTAGTGAAGCTGCATGGTAAGTCTGTTGCATAGAAGTCTATAGAGCAGGCTCTTCCCAGAAAGGAACAACGCGCCTCTGATCGTTGCCAATTGACTCTTCTCTGCCTTTCTCTACCCTATTCATTGTGCCATCAGTATTCACTTATTGTCAACAACATGCTGATGTTACCCAGCCCTTTCTTCTGACCTCATTCTGAACCTTATAAAGTGTGATCCAGCTTAATCAACTCAGAGATTAAGAGCTGTAGTCTATACTTGTTTTTGGAATGGATCCTGGAATTATTTATTTTTATTTTTATTTTAAGATGGAGTCTCACTGTCACTGGGCTGGAGTACAGTGCCATGATCTTGGCTCACTGCAACCTCTGCCTCCTGGGTTGAAGCGATTCTCCTGCCTCAGCCTCCTAAATAGCTGGGATTACAGCCACACACCACCACACCCGGCTAATTTTTGTATTTTTAGTAAAGACAGGATTTCACCATGTTGGCCAGGCTGGTCTCCAACTCCTGGCCTCAAGTGATCTACCCACCTCGACTTCCCAAAATGCTAGGATTACAGGCATGAGCCACCGCACCCGGCCGGATTCTGGCATTATTAACATTATTAACATTTTCACTCATCTCAAAGAACTCACAGTGGCATGTACAGACCCTGTTGATCTTCAAGTATGGGCTGGTGGTAAGGGACATAATTTGGACATGCTAAGGCACAGAAAAATGAGACGTGAAGGAAGATATTTATGTGTGGTACAGTTTGCATTTAATAGGTTGAGCATCCCTTTTTAACTGCTAAAGCACTAGAACTGCAACATGCCTAACCTGCATGTTCACTATGGGAAATGCACAACAGCAGGCTGCAACATGCTCCTAGATACCAGGACTTCAGAGCACAATGGATACTCAGCTTCTGCAGGCTCTGGAAATAGTGTCTAGTGGGCTGTGAATACACCTGGAGCAGAGGAGAGAGAGGAAAGCTGCAGGCCTCAGTGCTCCTTGCTGTGCCCACACAAGTGCTGGACGTCCTTCAAGACTCACAGGGAACACGTTAAGAGTTGAACTAAATTGTGTCTCATAAATGTTCTTCAGTCGAGCCTCTGGGAAATCTGTGTTGGTTAATTTTATGTGTCAACTTGACTGGGCACCCAGACATTTGGTTAAACATTTTTCTGGATATTTCTGCAGGGTATTTTCTGGATGAAATTAACATTTAAATGGGTAGACCTTAAGTAAAGCAGACTGCTCTTCATAACGTAGGTGGGCCTCATCCAACCAGATGAAGGCCTGAATAGATCAAAGAATGACCTCCCCTGAGCAAGAGGGAGTTCTGCCAGCAGACTGCTTTCAGACTTGAACGGTAACCCTTCCCTGGGTCTCCAGCCTGCCAGGCTACTCTGCAGATCTTGGACTTGTCAGCCTCCATAATCAAGTGATCCAATTCCTTAAAATAAATCTGTCTCTCTAGGTAAATAACAGTTGACCCTTGAACAACATGGGGTTAGGAGCACCAACTCCCCATGCAGTCTAAAATCCAAGTATAGCTTTTAACTCCCCCAAAACTTAACTACTAATAACCTACTGTTGACTGGAAGATGTACCAATAACATAAATAGTCAATGAACACATATTTTATATGTATTAGGCACCGTATTCTTACAATAAAGCAAACTACAGAAAATAAAATTTTACTTAAAAATCATGAGGAAGAGAAATATATCTACTCATTAAGTGTAAGTGGGTCATCATAAAGGTCTTCATCCTCATCTTCGCATTGAGTAGGCTGAGGAGGAGGAGGAAGAAGAGGGGTTGGTCTTGCTCTCTCAGGGGTGGCTGAGGTGGAAGAGGTAGAGGGGATGGAAGGGGAGGCAGGAGAGGCAGGCATGCTCCATGTAGCTTTTATCAAAAAAAACTCCATGTATGAATGGACCTGTGCAGTTCAAACCCATGTTGTTCAGGGGTCACCTATATGTGTGTGTGTGTGTGTACACACGTGCATGCACATATACATCTTACTGGTTCAGTTTCCCTGGAGTACCTTAATATGTCTGCTCTGCACTTTTCAGCGGAGGATATTCTCAAATGCAAAGAACAAGCTACCTTTTGGAGGCCTAAGTAAGAGCTGCTGTCCTCAGGAAGCAAACTTAGAATCGAGGACAACAGCCAGACAGAATCCTAAACCTCTACTCCCTCAGGAAGGGAACAATCTTGGATGAGTGAGATCCCCAAAGTTGGTGTGTCAAGAGTTGCATGTGGATAAAATATGTGAGGAACCCACTAGATGAAGCGCCCTGGCTACTCCATCAGTGAGGGAAAACAGGTAGACCAAGCATAATAAGAGGGACTTTTACAGACTTTCTCCTCAATCCCACAGTTAAAATTGTCAAAGAAGTGAACAAATAAATTAGAGCTGAGCAGAAAATCTTTAGGAGCTGTTATGGACTGAATATTTGCATCCCCTCTCCCTGCTCCAGATTCATACTGATGCCCTAATCCCAATGGGATGGCATTAGGAGGTGGAGCCTTTGGGAAATGATAAGGTCACAAGGGTGGAGCCCTCATGAATGGGGTTAGTGCCCTAATAAGAAGAGGCCAGAGAGAGCTTTCCTCTATAAACCAGGAAGAGGGCCTTCACCAGGAACCTGACCCAGCTAGCACACTAATCTCAACTTCCAGCCTCCAGACAGAACTGTGAGAAATCAACACTTGTTGTTGAAGCCACCCAGTTTACAGTAATTTGTTACAGCAGCCTGAACTATGACAGGAGCTGTGTACATTTGAGAGGTGAAGCCAACTGGACTTCCTGGGTCGAGTGGGGACTTGGAGAACTTTTCTGTCTAGCTAGAGGATTGTAAATGCACCAATCAGTGCTCTGTGTCTAGCTAAAGGATTGTAAATGTATCAATCAGCACTCTGTAAAAACACACCAATCATCGCTCTATGTCTAGCTAAAGGATTGTAAATGCACCAGTCAGCACTCTGTAAAAACACACCAATCATTGCTCTGTGTCCAGCTAAAGGACTGTAAATGCGCCAGTCAGCACTCTGTAAAATGGACGAATCAGCACTCTGTAAAATGGACCAATCAGCACTCTGTAAAATGGACCAATCAGCAGGATGTGGGTGGGGCCAAATAAGGAAATAAAAGCTGGCCACCCCAGCCAGCAGTGGTACCCCATTCGGGTCCCCTTCCACACTGTGGAAGCTTTGTTCTTTCGCTTTTCACAATAAATCTTGCTGCTGCTCACTCTTTGGGTCCACACCACCTTTAAGAGCTGTAACACTGGCTGCAGAGGTCTGCAGCTTCATTCTTGAAGTCAGCGAGACCACAAACCCACCAGAAGGAAGAAACTCCAGACACACCATCTTTAAGAACTGTAACACCGTGAAGGTCCACGGCTTCATTTTTGAAGGCAGTGAGACCAAGAACCCACTGGAAGGAACCAATTCCAGACACACATTTAGCTTCCTGATTAAAACTTGGCATAAACATTTAGCATAAAGAAGACTAAAAGCATAAAGATATATGCTCCCATTCCCAAAGCAATAAAAGGACCAAAGGAGTGTGCATGAGAGTGAGAGTGTGTGTGTGTGTGTGCACATGTTCCCTCCAAAGCACCAAGCAATGGCTGTTGATGGCAGTATAAAAGAATAATTTTCTCTTCAGGATGTTCAAAAGCAAACCTGGCAGCATGAATTAGATGGCCTAATTTTAAACATACAAAACACCTCTAGTTCTTAATGAACAAATAAGCAAAGTGCACCATCGGTGGCCTAGACACCATTTCAGTTTTACACTGGAATCAATAAGTTAGGAATGATTTGACTCCCAGAGCTAGCCTCAAGTCCAAGCCATGGAGAATATTAAACTGACCTCCCCTCATGACTCTGGCCAACCCTGTGTTCCAGCCCTTCACTCTCTCCATAGGAGAGGGCTGCACCCCCACCATGCTCTAACCGAAAGCACAGCTGGCCTTCCCTCTTCTCCTCAGCTTTATTGAGGTTATAACTGACAAACAAATATTGTATATATTTAAGGCATACAATAGGAAGTTTTAATATACATATATGTTGTGAAATGATAATCAAGCCAATTAACATATCCATAACATATAGTTACCTTTTTTGTGTGTGAGAGAACAATTAAGATCTATTCTTTGGGCAAATTTCAAGTATACAATAGAGTATAGTTAAGTATAGTCACCGGGCTATACACTAGATCTCCAGAGCTTATTCATCCTACACATCTGAAGCTTTTACCCTTTCATCAACATCTCCCCATTTCCCTCACTTCCCATCCCTGACAACAACCTGTATTAGTCTGTTCTCATGCTGCCGACAAAGACATAGCCGAGACTGGGTAATTTATAAAGAAAAAGAGGTTTAATGGACTCACAGTTCCACGTGGCTGGGGAGGCCTCACAATCATGGCAGCAGGCAAGAGAGAAAATGAAAGCCAACCAACAGGGGGAGCCCCTTAGAAAATCATCAAATCTCGTGAGACTTATTCACTACCATGAAAACAGTATGGGAGAAACCACTCCCATGATTCAATTATCTCCCACCTGGTCCCTCCCAAAACATGTGGGAATTATGGGAGCTATAATTCAAAATGAGATTTGGGTGGGGATACAACCAAACCATATCACTACCATTCTGCTCTCTGCTTCTAAGAGTTTGATGTTTTTAGATCCCATATATAAGTGAGATCATGTAGATTTTGTCTGTCTATGCCTGGCTTATCTCACTTAGCATAATGTCATCCAGAGTCATCCATCCTGTTGCAAATGACAGAATCTCCTTGCTTTTTAAGGATGAATAATATCCCATTGTGTACCACATTTTCTTTGTCCATTCAACCGTTTATGGACACTTAGCTTGTTTCCTTTTCTTGGCTATTAGAATAATGCTGCAGTAAACATTGCTCTTCACTTTGTAAATATATTTTCATTTTAAAAAATCATTCAGATAGGCAAATGGAACAAAAGCAGAATAGCACAATGCACCACTCTGTGACAACCCCATTAACATTTGGTGACGATTCTTCCAGACTTTTCTACCACTGCCATCCTCACACAGTGATTTTTAGTTTCTTTTTTTTCTAAATAATTGTTCTTTTACAGATATTAAAAGAATTTGGCACTTTGGGAGGCTGAGGCGGGCGGATCACGAGGTCAGGAGATAGAGACCATCCTGGCTAACATGGTGAAACCCCATCTCTACTAAAAATACAAAAAAAAATTAGCCGGGCGTGGTGGCGGGCACCTGTAGTCCCAGCTACTCAGGAGGCTGAGGCAGGAGAATGGCGTGAACTCGGGAGGCGGAGCTTGCAGTGAACGGAGATCGCACCACTGCACTCCAGCCTGGGTGACAGAGCAAGACTCCGTCTCAAATAAATAAATAAATTAATTAATTAATTAAAAATAAATAAAAGAATTTGGAAATGTTCATCTCTCTGAGCCTTTATTTTCATTGTTTATAAAAAGTGGATGGTGTTCATAATACCTCTCTCTGATCAGGCTGTTGGAAAAATTAAAGAAGTTAGTGCCTCTAGTACATAAAAAGTAAGTTGTCCTTTCTACTCGCCATCTGTTCCTCCTTTCTACTTTCCTTCCTTTTTGACTTATTCCTTGAACAAATGTTTATTAAGCACCTACTGTGCTTAATAAATACTGTTTGCCTGGCCCTGCACTAGGCACCAGGCTCACAAGGATGGGGAAGAAGACAGCCATGGATCTTGCAGTCACGGTACTTATGCAGAGACAAAGACAGAGACAGAGAGAGAGAGAGAAAGGAGAGAGAGAATGAGAACAGGCTTGCAGAAACTCCTGGCAAGACCACCAAACCTGAGAGAGTGAGGGAGGGTGTCCCAAGCAGAGGGCACAACATTACAAAAGCCAAATCATCACAATGTGGCGCACTAGGTGCAAGAAGGGAAGAGTTCATGAGGGACAAGGCTGCAGACTGAGCAGAGACCATGTCAGGAAAGTCCTCATGTTTCAGCTTAAGGAAGCTGAAGGCAGCCCAAAGTTCGCTATCTTGTATTATTGTCTCCCACTGTTTCCATAGCCTCAGCCCCCACTTCTGAGGCTCTGCTGAGGGTGCCTTCACTGTTCCATAGCCCTCCCTGCTGTCCCCCTCATCCCATGAATTTTGCCCCTTTCTCTCACCATCATGTTCTTCTGTTGCCTCTGCCATTTCCAGTTGATTCTGTGGTGGGGAAGGACACGGACCTTCCTCCAGCAGGTATTGCCATAGTTCTCGGCTTACTTTCCCAGCCAGACTCTTTGGGAGAGTGGCCTGAGCTCCCAGCCTCCACCTGCTCTTTTTCCATTTACTCCTTAACTATTGCACCTGCGTTCAGTCATCAGCCCTCAACACTCAGCTGCGAGGAGCTGGTGAACTTGTTGTGATTATACCCAGCAGGCATCTGGCCAGTCCTTCGCTTGCTTGGCCTCTTTGTAGCTTTCTGACCCCCTCCTCTCCTTTCTTGGTTCACCCCTTTCCCTCAGCTTCCAGATACCTCATTCTCCTTGTGTCCTCCTTTTTTTCTTCATTTTCCTCAGTCATCTTTATAAATCTTTCTCGTCTACTAGCCCTTCAACGTGTGGCTGTCCTTTCCTCTCCTCGCTGCACTCTCTCTGAAATCTGTATCTCCAGACCACATCTGCTCATGCAGACAAATCCTCTGACTTCCAGCCACTGTGAGCCTGCCACCCCAGGTCCCCACCTTTCTGTGACTCAGTGAGGCTTCCCAAGTCAGGCTCATTGCAAGGAAAACCTGGTTTAACTAGCAAAGAGGCGGATTATAAAATATTGTTAGAAACACCGTGGTGGTTTAAATAATGTCTGCCAAAACGATGTGCTCGAGACCTAAGCCCTGGGACCTGTGAATGTCACTTTATTTGGAAATGAAGTCTTTGAAAATACAGTTAGGTTGGGTGCGGTGGCTCATGCCTATAATCCCAGCACTTTGGGAGGCCAAGGGGGCATGGATTGCTTGAGTCCAGGAGTTCAAGGCCAGCCTGGGAAACATAGCAAAAACCCCATCTCTACTAAAAATACAAAAAATTAGCTGGGCATGGTGGTGCATGCCTGTAGTCCCAGCTACTCAGGAAGCTGAGGTAGGAGGATTGCCTGAGCCTGGGAGGTCGAGGCTGCAGTGAGCCAAGATCACGCCACTGCACTGCAGCTAGGGTGACAGAGACCCCATTTCAAAAAAAGGAGGGAAGGGAAGGAGAGGAGAGGGGAGGGGAGGTGGGGGAAAGAGAAAGAAAGAAAGAAAAGGAGAGGAGGGGAGGGGAGGGAAGAGGAGGGGAGGGGAGGGGAAAGTTAAGGATCTTAAAATGATACAGTCCTGGATTTAGGGTGGGCACAAAATCTGACTGGTGTCCTCATAAGACAAAGGCCTCAGAAAACTGGAGAGACACAAGGAAGAAAGCCATGTGAAGACAAAGGCAGAGATCGGAGTGATACTGTCACAAGCCAAAGACTGCCTGGAGCCACCAGAAGCTGGAAGAGAGGATGGGTTCTCCCCTAGAACCTCTGGGGATAGCATGGCCCTGCCTATACCTTGATTTCAGACTTCTGGCCTCCACAACAGTGAGAGAATAAATTACTGCTGTTTTAAGCCACCCAATTTATGGTAATTTGTGACAGCAGCCCTAGAAAACTAATACAGGTACATACCCATTATTCTCTTTTTAAAAATTGCTCATACAATTTTCAAGTGGGGGTCCTGGCTTTCATAACTATTAGAGTTATTGATGAAATACTGTGTGCTTTATACCTGTAAAATGAATGGTGTTGGTTGTGCATAAGTGAAGTAAACATTTTCTTTCTGTCTTGTTTATATTGTTGCTTGGTGAACTCATTTATCAAAGTGAAGGCAAAAATAAACATTAGTCCATCTTAATCCAAAGCCAAATTTGCAAGACTTGGAATTAATAAGATGCTGCTGAAAAGTGGTGCAATCCCTGTTATTTTTATAGACTGTGATTCTTGTGTTTGGCTAATGTAATTAATCTTCAGCTAAAATCATCTGTTCCAAATTTACACTAATTTTCAATACTTCAATATGTTTGCAAAGCAGCATTCTGCTTCTGTGTACTGCAGGTAGATTCTTGTTACCTGTTAGCCTTGGTAGAGCTTATCAACCGATGCAGTGCACAACTTTGGTGATGCTGGGGCATTTGTAGTTTTTTTGTTGTTTGTTTTGTTTTTTCTTTGAGATGGAGTTTCGCTCTTGTTGCCTAGGCTGGAGTGCAGTGGTACAATCTCAGCTCACTGCAACCTCCACCTCCCAGGTTCCAGTGATTCTCCTGCCTCAGCCTCCTGAGTAGCTGGGATTACAGGTGCCTGCCACCATGCCCAGCTAATTTTTTGTATTTTTAGTAGAGACGGGGTTTCATCTTGTTGGCCAGGCTGGTCTCGAACTCCTGATCTCAGGTGATCCACCCACCTTGGCCTTTCAAAGTGCTGGGATTACAGGGGTGAGCCACTGCACCCGGCCAGCATTTGTTTTTGATCTAGGGGGATACTTGCTACTGGCATTCAATGGGCAGGTGGCAGAGTTGTCCCACCCAAAATGCCCATAAGCAACCCTCTGAAAAATATTGCTAAGGATTTCCAATACAACATTTGTGACTTGCCAAGGTGATGCCATTTATTATTAGGTGTGTGAAAAATAAGAAATGACTTGTATTGGCTTATTTTCTTTGTATCCAAGGCACCTTCTGCATAACTCCCTTCTACCTTTTCTCATTGGACTGTGTGTGTTCACATGTTCATCTTCCTCTAGTCTCTTTGTCACATCAGAACGGAGACGGCACTTCATTTGTCTTTGTATCCCCAGCAGCATTTCAGCAACAGAGTGGATGCTCAGTTAGGCTTGATGACCGAAAAACAAAAGCCTGGTACACCAAAAAAGGTTAGAAAATGTTTATAAGAACAAATTGTCTCTTTTGTCACAGAAATACTCTTTGTTATCCTGAAGGCCCTGGTTTGGTCTTGGGGAAAGGACACTGGGATCTGGTATCCTGGTCTAGGGTTCTTGACACATGCATTTTATCATTATCTTACTAGGTCTTAGATTTTTCATCTGGAAAGTAAGGGGAATTAGGGCTTGGTCTGCATTATTCTAAGGTCTCTTTCAGCTTCAAAAATTCTACTTCTTTGTTAGATAAAGATAATATTACCTCAAGATTAGACACCATAGTCCTATTGCCAAGTGCAGGCTATTTCTAGATTTTCTACTAATCCTCTAACATCAGTCATTATCTTATTTAATGTCAGAGTCTAGATTTGGCTGAAAGTCCATTTGTAGAAGCTACATTTTAGAAAAACAAATGTACCTAGCTTGAGAATTTAAGCCATCTGGTCATGTGTTTTCCTGGTTTCCATGGGAGCATATTTTCCTTTTCAGCCATGGAAGAAGACAGGGAGGATACCAAGAGCCATTCTACGTAACCAGAGTTGAAAGAGAGTGAGTATGGCACAAAAGTGGGGAGAAAATGGCAAACATGATGGGACATCACTTTGTGAGTTTGTATAAAAAACTTTAGTTTCCATCTTGCTAGCCAACACTATTGTCTTCTCAGCTTGAACAATTTGATATAGCAAGCTGCCTTGTTGAAGAGACCCATGTGGCAAGAAATTGAGAGCAGTCTTCAACCAACAGCCAGCAAGGAACTAAGGCCCTCAGTCCAGCAATCCACAAGGAACCAAATCTTGGAAACATCCATGTGAGCTTGGAAGTGAATTATCTCCAGCTGAGCCTTAAGATTACTACAGCCCAGCTGACTTGACTGCAGCTTGTTAGAAATGCTGAAGTTGAGAACCAGCTAAGCCCCGCCTGGATTCCTGATCCACAGAAACTGTGAGATAA